>NW_022758217.1:66729-76325 GCF_011630105.1 Anneissia japonica
AGATGGGTAGAAGAGACAGTATATAATTATGTATACACATATATGTGTGTATATGTATATGGTTATACTATTATTAAACAATTGTTATTGTTATTGCCAATTACTCATTCCAATCAGCATGTTTTAATGTATTTTGATGTGTAGTAATGTTTTGATTTGCTTTTGTATCTCTCGAATTTTTGAGGCAATCTTGAATAAATTGTAACAAATAAATTGAATCTTTAAATTCTATCGAGTATGATTTCCCACTTAAATTTTCTAGCAACCATAATAATGATAGTTGACGCAACTTTACGTTAGTTAAACATGCTTTGAAGTTTCGGCGGATTGAAAAATAGTCATGACAACATTTTGTGTCTACTGTGCCAATGACTTATAATGTGTAGGCCTGTGTGTTTTTGTGTCATACGTCATCGGCATAAATTTAAACAACCATAAATTGTACGTGTTTGTTCCAACGTTTACTGTCTTTTCATCTCTTAGATTTCGAATTTGGAGAACCAAATAATGCTAATCATCAAGAACATTGTATTGAATGTGTTGTACACGGACGTCAAGTAGGCAAATGGAATGACATCCGATGCGATGAAAGACGTCTGTACGTGTGTGAAAAATGTATGTGAACCTATTATTGTTGAGCACATGTTCAGAAAATTATTTCAATAATTTTCTTAGCTCTGAAATTTATTTGGTTCTATAAGGAATCATTTAATTTGATAACCCATATACAGTACTTCCAACTGATGCGATACATACATTGTATAGTAATTTTTCAATAGTGAGGATCCAAATCTAAAAGTGTGAAATTGTCTTGATATGACCTTAAAAGAAAGACATATAGTTATACATTTTTAAAAAATACAAGAAAAAGTACAGGAACAAAACATACCAAAACACAACGAGAACATAATCGCAGGTACATTAATTATATTGTTAAATTTAAGAAAAGGACTGTTAAAAATATATATTTTTTCAAGTGAATTTATGGTCCAATATATGAAGCACCTCACGCTGATGGGCATTAGGAGATCGACAGTAGATTTATTTCCTCCGTTTGGACAATCCTACCACATGGCATCGATTGTTACCTCCGCCAAAGGAGGTTATGTATTCACCGCTGTCTGTCTGTTAGGCCCTATAAAAAATTATTAGTTTATCACCCTAACAAAGAATAAAAACTGATGAGGGAGGGAGGTTTTTGTTTTTGTTTTTTGTTTTTTTTGGTAACCCCGCCCCCATAAATTTATATTTAAAAGATATTTTTTTTTGTTTTACCAGCAAACATATTTGCAAGAAGTCCTAAGCTTTTGAAGTGAAAAAAGATGGAAAAATGACCGTTTGAAATATAAAAAAAAATGTATGTTGATTGAAAAAGAAAAAATCAGAATTTCCCCAAAAGTGATGAGGAAGGGGGTGATAAACTAATAATTTATTTTATGGGGTCTTAGCAGGATTACGCAAAAGCTAAGGGATGGATAATCACAAAATGTAGAGGAATTAAATGGTACATAACAATGTAAAAAGAGATAGGGCCTAATTACATATTGGTGAGAAAAGGGAAATTTTATTGCGCATAAAACAATAAGGGAAAATATACAACAATCCTATATCATGGCCCAGAAGAGTCACACGTAAGGAGAAAAGAAGAACAACATAGATTAAACAATAAAAAACCGAATTTTAAAATATATGATAATTATAACAATCCTATTTAGTCAGTTTTTAGATAATGGGGATTAATTCAGGATGGTTTTATTTTGTTTGCGTGATAGATACTAAAGGAAGCAATTACAGGAAGTTTAGATATATTGTAGCGGAATTTTAAAAAATCAATCGGATTTTTGCACATTTTCAAAAATTGTTTTATTTGTTTTTGTATTGCGGAGACAGATGTCTCCACGAGAACCCACCTCAAAGCAAATCAACTTGACATTGTAGCCAGAGTCACTAATGTCCCTAGTCAGGGGTACACACTTCTTACATTTCGAAGGGAACCGACAACTCGAAAATGACAAATTTTTTTTCAATTTCTTCCAGAACAGACAGAGATCTGGGATTAGTGTTGTTGCACACTCGGAGGGGAAGGTTAAACGGGTTATATGATTATTGACTCCGTTCCCGAGGTCAGATTTGATTTTAGGAGGGTTGCTCGTTTCGTCAACACCTTTATTAAAAATATTTATAATATAGTTTAAATTTAAAGTATTATTATGTCTCCACGTGCGAACACCCTGTTCCAGGGACTGTTTGCAGTTGTTAGAGTTTTACGATTTCCACATGACTTAAAAAAAATTGGAAGTGAATTTAAGAATTTAAGCGTATGTTAAGTGTGTCACCTAAATAATTAAAAAGAAACATCAGCACACCACTAAAAGGTTGTAAATTATAGTCTTCTAGTGGTGGCGTGACTGTTCCAGTGAATGAAGGTCGACGAAACGTCGCTGGACCAGGAGCCCTCTCACGTGGTCGTTCTTAAGGTTTTAGGTGAGGTTTGGGATCTTTTTGCTTTAAATTGCTTAGATAAAAATTTGCTCACATTTTGGTCAATGTACTTTCTTGAGCGAATCTACTGTCGACACATTTGTTAACAGTTGCATCACCTTCTAACCTCGAGGAAAATATGAGCAGTAAAACATTCTTCATTAAAATGCAGTGACAAAAGCCAGTGTGCCAGGATGTGGGATGCCAAACCACCTCTTCATGTACCGATTAGTTAAAGCATCACGCTTTTGAAGATGGGTACACACATCCTTGACAGTTAGATGGTATTGAGGCTATTAAGGAAGTAGGTCTACTGGACAGAGATTTGAATCTTGTATTCACAACGGATTGGGGAGCTATCACTTTTTTTCCAACACCTTCACTGATCTTTTTCTCTAGGTGTTCGAACACATCAGAATCTTTATTTCTAAATGTTACCTTTGAGCCCAGCACTTTCGTCTTCGCCGATGATATAGTGGTGTCACCAAATCTTGAGGGAATTTTCGTAGTTTTTCGTTCCAAGAGAGCATTGCAATTTGTGGAATAATAAAGTGTGTGAATAATCTAGCACAGCTTCCCGCTTGGAGCAGAGGTTGTTGCATAGCGGTAGAAACTTAATATTAATGCCAGGGTCTGCGTCGCTTGCGATAATGCGGATAGTGTAGTCCGTTTACCATGAATGCATTGTGAGACAAAATGTACTAAAATCACAAATTATTATTTTGTGGACTTTGCAAAGGCTTTTGACACTGTTGAATAAATGTTTGTTTTAAAAGTGCTTGCAAAAAAGAATTTTGGCAAACAATTTATAAACATGGTGAATACGTTATATAATGGCGTTCAAAGCTGTGTAGTCAATAACGCTTGGACTTCCAGGTTCTTTTTTTTTTTTAGAAAGATGGCTTAGGCAAGGATGCCCCCTCTTCGCACATCTTTTATCGTCATCGCAGAAGTTTTAGCAAATCGAATAAGAAATAATAACAATATTACTGGCATAGGTTTGGAATCAAACGGCTACATAAAAAATGTAAAACTGACACAGTTTGCAGACGACACCACGTTTTTCGTTGCAGACAATTCTTCAGCAGAAAATGTTATTAAAGTTTTACAAAATTTCGGAACCTTTGCTGGCCCAAAGTTAAATTTAAATAAAACGGTTGGCCTAGCTCTAGGGAACTTTACTTCAAACACGATTAATTTAACAAATACTCCAATTAAGACCTTATGTGTTTATTTTGGTGTTGATATGAACGCCTGCTATGAAAAAATATGGAACGAAAGAATAGAAAAATTAAAAAATTTAATTACGTCATGGAAAAGCGAAACCTTAGTTTGGTAGGTAGAGTAACAGTTATCAATACTTTGGGTTTATCCCAATTATCTTATTTAGCATCTTCTATCCTAGCACCATCTTCTGTTTTTAAAAAGATAGATTCAATTATCTTCAAGTTTTTGTGGAATGATAAACCTGATAAAGTATCAAGGAAAATTATTATTTGAAAAACCATGCCCCCTAAACATGGCGGCCTAAATCTACGATAATTTCGAAGTGTCTATGATTCTTTAAAAGCAAGCTGGCTGAATAGAATTTTATTAAGCAAGGGTAATTGGAGTATACTTATATATACCAAAACATTATCTGAACAAAATGGGTACAAATTATTTACTTACGCATATGAATTTTGAAGATAAAAGTACTTTTCCATATCTTGGTGTTTTACCTCCATTTTACCAAGATGTTATATATGCCTGGCATAATGCTGAAAAGCAAGTCTCAAAAGAGCCTTCAAATGCGGAAGAAGCAAAACAACAGATCATTTGGGGTAATTGTTTCATACAACAAAACAGTAAATCAAAAGTTTTAACTCTGTTTTTTAAAAATTGGGTAGATAGTGGGTTCATATATATAAATGATTTATTGGATGAAAATGGAATAGTATGTGCTAACTATATTAAATGTAAACTTTAAAACAAGATAAATTGGCTTGCGGAATTAAATACTATTATGGAGTGTATACCTAAGCATTGGAAACAATGGTTAAGTTTTTCAAAAAATAAAATAAAAATACAAAAAAATGAGAATGTAAATTCTAATACCAATACAAAATACTTTTATTCGAAGACTGGGGAAAATGTAAGCAACCCAACATTGAAAATGTTTGGAACGTAAAATTTCAAGGAAACATTGAATGAGAAAAAATTTGGTTATATAAAATTAGCAAGTTTAAAGAAACGCGAATTTCAAGCTTCAGTTACAAGCTGCTGTTCAACCTAATACCATGTAGGTTAAATTTAAGAAGCTGGAAAATAGTAGATACAAGCGAATGTAAATATTGTCATGTAATAGATGACTACGAACACATGTTCGTGTCTTGTTACCAAATTAAGGCCTTTTGGAAATGTTATTTTAAGTTTCTAGAAAGAAATGACGTATGCAAAAGTATACCTAGGCCTACTTTAAAGCATACTGACCTTCTACAAATGATAATCGCTGGCCATAAAATAGGTCAAAAACAATTTAATATGTTTAATTATTTTGTTATCATAGCTTCATTTTGTATATATAAGTTCCGTATTAAATATTCTGATTTGAATGCTAAACAAAATTTATTTAAATTGTTTAAAATCGAATTAGAACTCCGAAGTAAGGTTTTCGATTTAAATGTATAATTATTCTATGAACGTGTACTCGTGAATGTGTATGTATTTATGAAAGAATATTTTTGAATGAATGAATAGCATATGAGAATTTTCTCTAAATGCTGGATTAAAATCATGTATATAACTCTATGGTAATTTAAAATTTAAAATTAGGTTATAACGTACATTTTTTAAATTATGAATATAATGATATGAAAATATACAATTCAATTATAATTGTTTGAAATTAGGAATATAGACTTTGATTAAAATGTATATTTAACAAAAAAATATGAATGATGTTTAATAAATGTCTGGAAAATGATGAAGAATATGAATAAATGTGGCTTTGCCACAAAAGAGAGAAAAAAAAAACACAAAAGCTGGCATTATATTAGTTATCGAACTCATATTTAATCATCAATTAAAATTTACAAAGAAAAATAAAAAAAACATCATAATAATTACGTTAGAAATTAGGATCAATGGTTTGTAAGTCGAGACAATGGAGCCTGTTGACCGAATTTTTGACCACTCACAATTTTTGATATACCCAATGACTGGGTCGAAATTACCTACCCAAGATTTAACAAAAATTGCCCAAAATTACCTAAGCTTTCAAAAAATGCATTTAAATTTGAAAAAAACCCGTGTTTTTCGCATGTATAGTTTCCCTTTTAGTTCATTCTATAAACCATTTTTTTAAATTGTTTGTGTTAATTATTAAAATTAATATTCATGAGGTGATAATACGAATAGAAAAATACCCCCTCAGTCGGCCAGTAGTGTTATTAATAGACTCAGTTACAAAGTTTTATTATGTAATGTATTAATTAGATAAGATCAATGGCAACGCAAGTCACAAATAAACAATTCTTAATCCATGTTTATAGCAATTAACAGTCAATTAACAATGTTATGTGCACTTCGTTGAGTTTTGCTTACTTGAATGGACTGAAATATACTTTGTTACTTCTTAATTCTTCCTCTAGGACAAAAACCATACCCAAGAACACACGATTAAGGGCCCGTTCGAGCAAAAAACGCCAACCATTCCGTTTATTTCGCCGGGTAATCGCGCTGAGCACTCAGCGGGTGGTCGACCGTTCGAGCAAGTTTTAGCTCACGGTAAATACGTGTAACGAAACTACTCCGGAAGAAAATTTCAACCTATACAGCTACCGATAATGCTGGAAATTAAACAACAACGTTAAACAACATTAAGGCGCCAATGTACCACAACCATTGAGGTATAAAAAAAACCTCCCTGTCTATGAAACTATGAAATGGGAGTCTGACAATGAGACTTGCCAAAATATATTAGCCTATGGGAAAAATATTGAAATCAATACCAACGGGTTAGGCCTAATGACAGAATATAATGGAATTTACTTTTCTCAGATCAAGATACAACTGCACCCTCGTACGGATCATCTTGTCCGGATGACATACACGTGATAGCTAAAAATAAAGCAGTCTCTGTGTATTGGAAGCCTCCTACGTGGACCGATGATTCCTCTTGTCATCCCACCGTAACCAGCTCATATTCTTCTGGTCACGTGATACATATACCGGATAATGATTTAAGTGCATCTATCAATGTGACGTACACAGCTACCGATAATGCTGGAAATTCTGAAACATGTTACTTTCGAGTAACTGCATCATGTAAGACTTGTTTTTCATATTTCTGTATTTTAACCTGATATGTACGGAGGCGTTTGCTGCCAAAGTAAAAATATTTTTTGAGCCATTATCTCGTACGTACGAGGTCATTAGGTGGTACGTACGAGGTATTACAGTATCTTGTACGTACTACCGGTACTTAATATCTCGTAAGTACGAGATTATGTCTCGTTCATCCTTGCAGGGGCGGATAAGTTGGGCCGATCGAGACAACACTGACCTCGAAATGTTTGTGCTCTATACGCCCGGAAATAACATTTGAGGTATTCTGGGCTATCATTCTCATAGATGTGTATAAGGGACAGGGCCGGCTCCCCCTAAATTATAATATGGATACATTAAAGTGAATAGAGAACATGCATATTGCAACGATTCGATGAAACTCTGCAATCAGCAATTTGCAAAATACGAGAACCCAATATTTTCATCTCTGTTTTGCATTACTGATTATCATTATCGCTATCGCTGTCGTCATTGTCATTGTTGATGATGAAAATTATTCATTAGCATTCCAACTGTGGCTGCGTTTGCGTTTGCATTTGTAGTTAACACACCAAGCCGCTCTTCGGCCTTTTCATTTTGGCAACAAATAAAGAATAACAACAATTATTAGGTGCACTGCAATCAAATAGAAAACAAATACTTGACAAAACCAATTAAATATGGAAGACAATACCATGGAGTAGCAAAAGCGAAAACAACACTGCCACCAACATGTGCTGCTTCCAGACGTGTTATGATGTTCTGCTATGTTTTTCAGATACAGGATGTTTGACTCCAGACAGTTCCGGATACCCAGGTCTGCAGACTCCAGTCAGTTCTGAAAACTTAGATCGGCAGATTCCAGACACGTCCGAATACCCAGGTCTGCAGACTCCGGTCAGTTCTGAATACTTAGGTCTGACCATTGGAATTTTCTGTGTTGGTATCATTGTTGGCGTTTTTGGAGTACTTGCTGTATCGGTCGGCTGCAAGAAGTTTAAACAGGTTTGTCAGATAATTAAATATTTCTATTTGAAATAATAATAATAGTTATAATAATAATAATAAAATAATAATATAATAATATTAATAATAATAATAATAATAATAATGATGATGATAATGATAATGATAATGATGATCAAGATGATCATGATGATCAAGATGATCATGATGATCATGATGATCATGATGATCATGATCATGATCATGGACGGTATGTTTTGCATATTTTAAAATGTTAATCTCAATTTAGGTAAACTTTAATACCACTTTTTTCACGGTCTTTTCAGACCCCGACACAGACGTCCCAGACTTACATGGGATACGTGGCAGATGTTCATAATAAAAATAATGAGCATACATATGAAGATCTACAACACAAAACTGAAGAAGAGGCCGCTTACGCTACTATAACCACATAAGAGAACAGCGTATTATATCAACTCGAGGGTGCGCGCTCGCTTCGCCTGCTGACCCTCTAGTATGTGAACGTCACGGTTAGTTTCGATTTGAAAAAAACAATATGACCACTAAAAGAAGATAGGTTGTATGGTTTTGAAGGCAGTTTCATAAAGCAGTTTCGTATAATTGTTCATAACAGAAATATTTAGGAAACACTAAAATGAGTTGAAACAACAGTAGTGTTACCTCCATAATTTTCCTTAGAAAAAGTTCTATGTTCGCACTAAATTTAAAATTGACATGATTTGTAATTGGTAGGTCTAAAATATTTCATAACATATTTTGGTCAGGGGCAGGTAAAGCAGTTTTACTGTAACTAATTGAGAACCCGACAACCGACTGTGCTTGACGAAAATATACTGTGTTTACCGACTGTTCCTGAAACCCGAGTGTGTTTGAAAAACGACTGTGTTTGAAATTTTCCTTTTTGGAATTCCATAATAAAGCCGCAGAAATTAACATTGAATGTTGCTCTTGGCGTTCCATATAAAACCACAAACGGTAATACAGCAAAAGACACGTGGCAGTGAAAAACGTCTGTAAAATTCATTATTTTTTCCACAATTAATTTGAAATATGGATTGATATCACTTCGCACGGTAGGGACTTTGAGGATCTATGTTGTTACAGTTTTTTTTGTATACCTGTAGGTTTCTAATCCGAGACGGTTTTTTAGGCTCTCGGTCTGTTATGATTTCAGGCCTTCAAATAAACGTAACATGATGAATAAAAAGTATAGCCGCGTTAGTCTGTACAGTATAGAAAGTATAAAGTAAAAAACAGCAGCACTTTTGAGACTAACAATATATAATTTAATAAAAATAAACGTAAGTAAGAGAATAAACGTAAGTAAGAGAACAACAGTAGAATAATTCTAATAGGAAGTCGAATAGAGAACGAGAAATACCGTAAAACTTTTAATACGAACTCAGTTTGGTCTATAGTAATCCATGCTGTAATGGACCTTTCCGCTAAGCCCCGCCCCTTGGAAATTTTTACTAATGTCGAACCAAAACAATATCATAAATGTTATAAGCACGTGTGTTTGTGGGACAACGCGTGTGCTTGTAGGCCCTTTCATGGTTGGTTGGTCAGTAGTTGTTGGAATAGTAACACACCTAAAACGATAGGTCTAATAATAACCACCCTTGCCTACTTGATTGATCGTGATTTTACTGTTAGATTTCATTGATGTCGTTGAGTCGTTGTTGCTTGATGAGATTATCCTTGATTTCTGTTTCGGCTTATTCGTTAATAAAAGTATTAAGGTGATTCTTCGCAGTGTTTACAAAGTTGTCGATATGGGGGTTTCTTCCCATTTTAGCTGTGAACGGCTTCTTAGC
>NW_022758217.1:78843-80859 GCF_011630105.1 Anneissia japonica
TGGGTTCCGTGTGTGTGTGTATTTACCTTCATATTTGACTATTGCTTATAGTCCAACAACTGGAAGTGAAATTTGGAAACAAATATCGATAGCTAATTTGAATTCATACACAACGCTTTCACTTTTGTCGTTAAACATTGAAATGTAACGATAAATCAGTTTATCTTTCAAATCTGTCCCTGAACAACAATTGACTCCCAAAGTTAGCACAACTTGAGAGTATTATTGTTCCTTACCTACAGTACTAATCATCTAACTCGAAACACTTCCTTGCTCGTGACTTCAGATGAGCACGAATGGATCTTAAACTAAAGATCGCATCAAATCTGCTCCAAAGATGATTTCTTAAGCATCATGAATTGGAAACGGTAAAGGTGGATACTGAAAAGCCCTACTTGATACATTTCTGCAGGATATCCATTTATTCCTTCCACTGACAGTGGAGCAACGCAATAACTTAATCATTGGCCATCTATTCAGTATGCAGACAGCCAGAGCACACTTCCAGTTGCTTATTTACTGCATAATCAGGATAGATATAGGTAATGCACTTGTGGTTTTTATTTTCTTATTTTTCCTCAGCTGGAAATCGAAATGAATTCACTGGACGTATTTTGAAAGGTAAGAAAAAAACCCCCAAAAACGCTAATGCCAAATAAAATATAGGCCTACTTATAGTTTCACGTTCGAGATTTGAAATTATTTTTCGTGAGGGTATTTACTACAGTATTTGCTTTTTACCATCCTTCTGATATACCGTAGTAGTGGTAAACGGGCTGGTAAATAATAATGGCTTTTTAAATAGAAAAGTGACATGAACCTTTGTAATGTATTCTCCCGTTTGGTGTTTCTATACCTCTTTCGGGGTTTTGACAACAATCTTTCAGATCATTACTATTTATAATTGTTCATGCAAAAATGATTGGTTTTATTTTTTTAAAATTGCAAATAATAATTTATTTTTCATGTGGCTCCAAAATTTGATGAGGGCGGGGACGTAAAAATAGCAATTAATTTTAATTTGTCTAATATATCTGTTAGATTTTTTTTAAAATTATTGATATGGTTAACTTTTCATCGTAACTATTAGAAAAAAAAAACTACCGGCACAAGCGATTGGTGAATGGGTTTGGTGACAAACCACAAACTTCGACGTGTACTAATGGGTTTAAATGTTCGGTATATAATTATTATGGAAACGTGTTAATTAGAATTATATACAATATCTCTTACCTCTTCCTCATCTTTCTTGTGTAAAAATATATTAATTTAAATAATTTGTGTTTTATTGTAATGAACATAATTTCTATGTAAATATCATGTAATTCAGCTGCAATTTGATATAACACCGTGGAATTGAATTGAATAGGCGTAATAGTAAGCCTACTTCGGAAAAACTGTCCTTATCAAAGGACTAAAATTAAATGAAACCTGTTCTCATAGGTAATTATATATATCTGAATTTCCAACAGGAGCGGAAGAATGGTTCGCTGTTTCGAATACTGATATTTGTAAACACACATTCTTCGTAACATTTATTGACAAATTGACAATTTTACATACAAAGGCATCAAAATAAGCGGCTGTTTGGATACCAAACATTTATAAAACATGGAAGTATTATCAATAATAGGCCTACCTTCATGCATAAACAAACAGGATACGTGCAAAAACAATAAAAAATGTAATTTTAATTGTTGGGTCACCCACAATTGAAATGGTGTTTCAAGTTAAAATCTTCGTTTACAACAATACCTATGAATGTGACGTTATTTATTATTTTTAGGTTGGTATAATTCTTTCTGATAAAGATATTTTGTGATTGCTTTGAATTGTTTGTGGTTAAAATTTATAATGTTCAGTGTATGGGTTAAATTTTAATGTCTTTTAGTAATAAACGGTGTGTCATCCACGTAAGAGATTACATTAACACGCATTAACTACATTGCCAAAAATTGCAATATATCGTTAACGTAAAATAGTAAAAGTCCTGAAGTCAGTCACTGGGTACCCCAC
>NW_022758217.1:83378-89134 GCF_011630105.1 Anneissia japonica
ATACCATATCGTGTCTGTTGTAACGTTTCTCTACTTCACTTCTTCCTCTAGATTTCGCTAGTGGTGAACCAAACGATCTCACTGAAGAAGACTGTACTGTACTAGGCATGATCTTTTCAAATTCAGTCTGGAATGACGTTCTTTGTATATTACAATATCGTTTTGTATGCGAAAAATGTATGTGGACTATTGTTAGCTTTAGATTTTTATGTTTGGTATGAGATGTTCAGAAGCGTTCGGGACAGAATTGTATAGCTATAGTTGAATGTATTTTCTGTGCTCGAATTATACAGCACCTCACGTTAAACAACATTAAGGCGCCAATGTACCACAACCATCGAGGTACAAAAAACCTCCCTGTCGTAACTATGAAATGGGAGTTTGACAATGAGACTTGCCAAAATATATTATTAGCCTATGGGAAAAATATTGAAATCAATACCAACGGGTTAATGACAGAATATAATGGAATTTACTTTTCTCAGATCAAGATACAACTGCACCCTCGTACGGATCATCTTGTCCGGATGACATACACGTGATAACTAAAAATAAAACAGTTTCCGTGTATTGGAAGCCTCCTACGTGGACCGATGATTCCTCTTGTCATCCCACCGTAACCAGCTCACATTCTTCTGGTCACGTGATACATATACCGGATAATGATTTAAGTGCATCTATCAATGTGACGTACACTGCTACCGATAAGTCTGGAAATTCTGAAACTTGTTACTTTCGAGTAACTGCATCAGGTTCGATTTTGTTTTCAATTTTTATTTTTTTCAAATTTTAGGCTATAGTGCATATAGGCTGATATGTAATTAATAGGAAGTTTGTGCTATAATAAGAGTTACATTTAATTAGTTCTTAAAAATATCTTATTTAAGGAGATATATTAAAAATCATCCTACGATACCCCGACAAAGTAGCAAAATACCAATGCAAATAATTTATATAATTAATTAATTTTAGAATAATTAAATTATGGATTTAATAGTTTAATTAATGATGAGTAAACTGAATTTGAGGTATTAAAATTACCGTAACTGAGAAAAAAAGCTTCAAACATAATATAGTCTGCATTCGAAGTGTTCACATCCCACGCCCTGACTGCACTCGCCTGTGAACACAACCAACCTATACATAATGTGTATGTTGTTAATATGTAAAAAATTAAGATTTTGTTTTAAGTTTTGTTTGATGATATGTTTAGACGTAAATATAATATCATTATCAATCAATTAATTATTAAAAACAGTGTCATGTAATGACAAAAGCAGAAACAATAATTCCGTCAAATACTGCTCCCAGATGACGGAGCCTACTGTTGTATTTATCAGTTCTAGACAGATTCGAATACCCAGTCCTGCAGATTCCAGTCAGTTCGGAATACCCAGGTCCGCAGATTCCAGTCAGTTCCGATTACCCTGGTCTGACAATTGTAATGTTCTTTGTTGGTATCATTGTTGGCGTCCTCGGATTACTTGCTGCATTGTTCTGCTACAACAAGGTTAAGCGGATTAGTCAGGTAACAACAGTGAATTCACTCGATTTCTTCTTGGATTTTCTAAGAGATATAAATACCGTATTATTATTATTATTATTCCTTTTATAACGCTGTATGAATTTCAGTAGAATGGACATTGTTTTTTTGTGTGTGTGTGTGTGTGTCCTCATCCTTTTGTACCTATTGATAAATGCAGGGATATTGCATTTAACTATTAACTATTGGCATAGTTTAGACAATCCAGAAGAATGCATCTTTTGTGACTTCTTATTTAGTTTAGTTAAAATGTCCTTCAATAGGCCTAGCCTTCAAGTACATTACCTTCGTTACAGTTTTGAATGCTGCCTAAAATTAATATTTGTTAAAAATTTGTAATATATAGGCCTATTGTCTGTTATGAAAATGGATAACCACAAATATTAAATAAAAAATATAATTATTCATTTAAATTACTGTAATCATATAAGTTTAAAAAAAATACATAAAGGGTGGTTACTAATACTTAAGTAATAACGTTAGTAATTCAAACATTGATTATTAATTTTAAGTTTTAGCTGATACACGGTATATCATTAATATGATAATTATACACTTTTGTTCAATTCAGAAATCTAATGAAACTTTTACATTGTCTTTTAAAATCTCAACACAGAACCGTAATCACACATATGAGGGAGTACAGTACACAGTTAAAGAATCGACTTATGCTGATACTGTCACGCCGGATAATATCAGGACGAATAAGACAACAACAGCTCATGTTAGTAATTTCAAGCCGGATAAGTCAACACCAGCTTATACTAATATCAAACCAAATAAGAATAAGTGAATGCTGTGTTTTGAAGTAGCAGTAGTGGTTTAGTGATTTACGCTTATCGTCTTTTAGCCTGTTTTCCAGGCTCTAATTTTGGGCTACTCAATCTATATTGCGTTTATTGCGCGCCATAACTAATTGATATGGCGTCCCATACTCGATTTTATTCCGTCTCTGAAGTAACTTTTTACTAAACCTATTGGTGACATAATTAGTAGTCATGGTGTTATGCATCATCTATATGCTGGCGATACCAATTTATATTTAAGTTTTAATCCAAATGATCCATCTGAGCCTGAAAGATCCCTCATTATACTCTTGGGATTGGATGACTCTGAATATGTTATGTCTTTGAAGAAAAGACAGAATTTATCATTGCTGGCACAAAATATTATACACAACGGTTCACTGATGTTTGTCTTAGGATTGGCAATGTCACGGTACACGAATCAAAATCAATTACCGATAGGTTCCTCGATCTAGCACCCTGACCAAAAAGGACCTTGTTGATAAATAACACCATAATGTGTCTCTGAAATCGACTGTAGGGCATATATCATATGATAATGATTAAGGAGAGGGGCCCGTCGGCCCTATGGGACCCTCTCGGTCCGGAACCCACCAAATTTGTCAAACAGAAAAAATTAAAAGTGGAGATAAAAAGAAATTATATTCACAATTTTAGTGTGTGAGTGCCATTTCCGGCCATCTGACGTGCCATAATAATACATTTTCTTATGCCAGCCCCACAAGGGCAATAGCATAAATGTGTGTCTGAAATCGACTGTAGGACATATCATATTATATCCAGTGGCAGAATAAAGAGTGGGGGGGATGGGTGGAGAACTGGGGGGGGGGAGCTGCCGGCCTGGAGCTGCCGGCCCGGGGCCCCGCTAAAATTGTCAGAATATTTTTAACTGCAGATAAAAAGAAAATTATATTCATAATTTTATGTCTGTGAAGTACCATTTCCAGCCATCTAATGGTGCCATATTCTAAATGTTCTTACCTCAGCCCCAACCATGGTGGGTCTGAGGTGGTATAGACTCTCCAACTGTGAAAGTCCCTCCCTGGCCTGAATTTTCTAGATCCATATTATATCATTTATTCGTCGTTAAAAAACATTTAGAATAACAATGCACATCTAAAATCCCACGATGGAATTGGTGACCGGGACCCAAAAAGGGCCCCCAGGTTCATGAATGCACAGGGCCCCCGGCCCCATCGTTACGCCACTGGGTGTATTATTTGATGGTCAGTTAACTATGTCAGATGGTCTCTGCAATATGCAGATCAGTTAACTACAACCTTCAAAACTTATACCAGATTCGTAGGTATATCGATGTAGCAACATGTGAAAACGCCGTAAGGTGTCTTGTCCTGTTTGCGGCTCATTTAATAAAGAAATCAGACGTCTTCAGCTTTTGCAGAACAGAGCGGTTAAGTTAGTTCATAATTTTAGAAAATATGATCATGTTTTGCCTCTTTTTACTCAACTTCGCTGGCTTCAAATACAACAACGTATGATCTACAAAATATCAACCATAATATATAAATGTATTCATGGCTCTCCTACATATTTACAAAGCATTATATCAACTCATGTTCCCTCACGTCTAGGACTTCGTTCTGAAATGGACACATTAATGTATTCCTTTCCAAAAACCCACCTAAAATCGGATCCAAAAAGGTTTCTTTGCACAAGCACCATTGATCTGGTTTCCATTTCACATCCGTCAGTCTAAGTCCAGTACGCAATTTAAGTCACTTCTCAAAACTAACTTGTTTCAATAGATTGTTGGTCTTAGAGCGCTGTGAGACAACAGTATAAGAGCTCTATATAAATGCTCAATATTATTATTATTATTATTATTATTATTATTATTATTATTATTATTATTATTATTATTATTATTATTATTATTATTATTTTTATTATTATTATTATTGTTATTATTATTATTATTATTATTATTATTATTATTATTATTATTAATTTTCTCGTTGGTGGCATTGTCCAGAATGAGAAAAAATAATAAGGGACCTTGTAGAAAGTAATACGTTTTTTTACGACCTATTTAGAAGCATAGAACTTTAAACACTCAGCTATATTGTAATAGATCACATTACATGATGTCTATTAGGCCTTTTGTAAAAATATACAGATACAAAGTCGAACAAAAAAAAATGCAGAGAAAGAATATTTAACAGTGAACAATATCACTGGTCTCAAGTTCCAAAGTAAAAAAAAAAAAAAAAAAAAAAAAAAAAAAAAAAAGAACATGAATGCGCTGTAAATAATTATAAAGTAATAAATGTCGATAGAATGAGAATTATTTGAAAACAGCAAACAGAAAAAGTTATTGTAATTTTCATGAGTGTTTACTGTTATGTACGGTATGTCAGAAAAATGACAGTGCAGCATCGGTCAAGCGTTATTAAGATGTAGTTGTGAAATCACGTTCTAATTGCGTACCGGTATTTACTGTCCTACAAGAAAAAATAACGTTTTCTACACAAAATTGTAACTTTATTATAACGTTATTATAACTTTGAATTGTTAGCGGGATGATAACATTACTTATTATAATTTTTTTTAAAGAAACTAAGACTATTACTCATTATTATGTGGATGCTCATTTATCTATATTCCAGTGCAGCTATATGCAGGGACGGATTTAGGGGGCGCCCCTCCCTCTTTTGAGAGGTAAAAGAAATTAAAACAAAGAAAGAAAAGAAAAAATATGATAACCCAGAACACCACAAATGTTATTTTCGGGCGTCTAGAACACAAAAATGTTGCGGTTTCATCCCCTTGACCCCCTAGGATAGTGTTGTCTCGATCGGCCCAACTTTCGGGAGCCCCTTTTGGCCCTCCCCCTCCCCCTTTTGGCGATCTCTATGGATCCGCCCCTGATATGAATAGAATAAAGGTCACTTTAAAAATTGACAAGGCAAATTTATTTGACGTTTCGCATTATTATTCAAGTATCATCAGGAATAAAAAAATACAATACAAGAAACAAACCAAATTAGTTATGAATAGCCTATATAAAGCGTTTTAGCAAGTTTTAGTTTTTCTCGTCATAATAACTCATTTCTCCGATAACAATGCAAGCCATAAGAGAACTGTCCATTATATTTTATATTAACTAATAAATTGTATCCTGTATTTTAACACCATTTAACATTATTTTATACTTAAGTTTATTTATGTGTATGTTTAAACTTGGAAAAAGAATTTATGTAAACCTTTTACGTGTGACAATAAAGAGAAACTTGGACGACGTTGCTTGACAGAAAAAAAGTAGGATAAAATGTATTTCTATCTGTTTTGTGTGTGTGTGTTTTGTGATACGTTTTAAGGCCTATTTCTAAGTTCCAATATTGTACAAATACTGCTGTGAGACCAGTATCTGTCTCTTATCCACATCT
>NW_022758217.1:89203-93340 GCF_011630105.1 Anneissia japonica
TTGGTGGTTAAGATGCTTGCCTTCCAATCCCAGGGTCCTGGGTTCAATTCCTGTCAGTGTTGCAGGATTTTTTCTCACGACCAAAACAACTCCACTCCCTAAATCTCATATTGAGATTTAGTTTGTGTAAAGCATCGTGTGTGTATGTTTGTCTTGTGTAAGGGATTGTCACCTACAAGTAGGACAGTGATATATTCGCTATTGACAATCCTTGCCACGTATTGTGTGCCTAAATAAATAATAAAAATAAAAAATAAAATAACTCATTTCTCCCATAACAATGCAAGTCATAAGAGGACTGTCCATTATATTATATACTAATAAATTGTACGGTATCCTGTATTTTAACACCATTAAATACATTATTTTATACTTAAGTTTATGTATGTGTAAAACTTGAAAAAAAGAATTTAAGTAAACCTTTTACGCGACAATAAAGAGAAACTTGAACGACGTTGCTTGACAGAATAGCCAGATAAAATGTTTTTCTGTCTGTTTTGTGTGTGTGTGTGTGTGTGTTTTGTTTTTTTTTTGGTTTTTTTTTTGTGATACGTTTTGAAGGCCTATTTCAAAGTTCCAATATTGTACAAAGACTGCTGTGAGGCCAGAATATTGAGCTTACAATCTAAAGTGTTCTAGATTGTAAGCTCAATATACTTGTTGAAGTCTTACTTATGCTAAGGTCATATATTATAAGCCGCTTTGACAATCGGAGAACGCTATCTTTGTTTATAAGATCTTTAATTAAAGTTAAATAGGTATGGAACATTCTCATGATTTAATGTAACCTATTTTGAATATTATTTTATCCGCAGTTTATTAAAAGAAAGTTTTTTTTGTACATTATATCAAAGAGTACAAATACTCTTTGATTATATTTATGTTTGTGTCTTTATGTGAAAACTATACAATCGGAAAATATGTCTCATGATATGTAGATTAGATATGCCGTGTTTAGCAAAATTAATAAACCTCAATGCGATTGATAAAAAAAAATGCTGCCGTTTGTGTATTATCCGGTCACCAGTACATTGTCAGTAGTTTACGTGGCGCTTTTATTTTTTATAAACCGTACAAATAAAAACAAGCGAATTTGCGTCGTTTCGACTGCTATTCGCTAATTTGTATCACAGGCAAAATGTGAATATAAAGTTTACACACAAACAACAAACTGTTTTTGGGTATAGCGAGAGGATTTAAAAAGGCTAGTGGCGGGACAAATTATTTTGCAAAGTGTGAGGATCACATGTTATGGAGTATTGTGTGCACCATCAAGCAACAAAGAGCATAAAAAAAGCTAGTCACGACCAAAGTTCTTATTCAAGTCATCGTCATTATCGACGACGTCCAGAATAACTCTACATAAGTCGAGCAGTCAGTATTTTTATCGCATTAATGTAAGCCTGCCGTGGAGGTGCTAGGCCTAGGCCTCTGTCGTGTAGCGTATTGCTGTTATTTTTATTTGTGTATCCGCATCTTACATTTCCGAAAGTATCCACTTTTACTTCCCTCCGTCATCCAATTGTCACACAAATCCATTTGCAAAAATCAATATTATACACACATTGCGACGACAGTCGTCGGCCTACGCGATTCTACAGAAAATGCAACGCGACGAGGCGCTCGCATCGGATCGTGATCTTTTTCTATGACGATCCGCTCAGACTGCCTGGCCACCAACAATCGGTAGAGTGTGAGTGGGTGGGTGCGTGTGTGTATTTGATTATTGCTTATTATTCAACGACTGAAAGTGAAATTTGGAAACAAAAAATCGTCGAATTATTTCCACTGTTGTGATTTTTCATACAGGACGCTTTCACTTTTGTTGTTATACTTCGTAATGCTAATGCAACGATTAATCAGTGTAATGTAACAATAAAATCAGTGACCAGACCTCTCAAAAGAGTTCCACTTGGAGGGGGTAGGGATCGTCACGAATGAGTGATGAGAGAAGGGAATTGTTACAGAAATAATTATGGAGCAGTTATCCAACCCGACTGACGAAGTAGAGCGCATAACACCAAGCTTGAGGGCGTACATTAACCATGGAGGTATAACTTACTCCTTAAACATGTTTGGCATGATTCGTCCGTTGTTTAACTTTTGTAGAGCGTAACTAGTTATATGCCTACTCAAATAAAGACTATCATTTCTTCCCCTTGAGACTGCGGGCGGTTTGAAACAGGGCCTCGGTGGTCATGTCAAAAACAAATTTCAATATATCCGGATGCCCCTATGATCCGGGGCAGATGAGGGTTAAGTGTGGGCATGAATATTAAGTGAAGTAGTTAAAAAATTAGTTGATATGAGGTAATCAAATTTCCAGTGGTGGTGCATGCAGAGGCGTGAACTGTACTAGGAGCACCTGTTCCCCTTCCCCAGATACGCCGCCGTCAAAGCGGCTTATAATATATGCTCGTTCTTTTGTCTGTGATGCAAAATCATGGAAACAAGGACTATCCTTGTGAATTAGGACTAGATAACCTTTATATTAATGACTTTAAATTGATGTAATTCATTTGCATCAATTAAAAAAAAATCATGTTTAATAACCATCAATCGTTTTGTGATTAAATATGGTTTTTAAATATTTTTAAGCTGAAATCCTGATCTGAGCGCATTGTATCATAATATTTTTTGCGGCGTCAGCATTTGGCAAGCTTGACAGCTTACAAAATTCACGAACGTTTTTGGCTGATAGGTGTAACCGATTAGCAGGCTGTTTATGTTGTGACGAACACTTGCAAAAGGATTACATAACATGTTTAGGTAATTTGAGGTGGCCTGATGATTTCAACAATAACCGGCGATACAATACAGCAAGTTTCATATTGGAGAGAACTTTTCAAGACAGCGCAATTCCTTGAACATAAATTTACTCTCAAAGTTTACCAAACCTTTACTTGCGACTATTTTTGTTTCTTACTTACCAATCATCTGGCTCGAAACACTTCCTTGAATGAGATGATACAAAGCAAAAGTTTCTCTCGTGACTCGTTGACGAAATTATAATCACTAGAGCATCAATTCTGCTCTAGATATAATTTCGTCAACATCATATGTTAGAAACCACAACGACGGATACTAAAAAGCCTTGGTACATTTTGCATATTTCATTTATCCCAATGCCTTGACTGATAGTGTGCAACATAAGAACTTCATCTTGGTCATCTGCTCAGTATGCAAGCATCAAGTGTACAAGTCCTGTTGTTTATTTACTGTATAATCAGTATAGATACAGGTAATGCATTTGTTTTTATTATTCTTCCTAATTCCGAAACTATTATTTTTTTAATCGAAATGATCTTAGGTTTTTCGAAAGGTACTAAAACGGTCATAGGCCTAGATTCTTTATTTTTGCATATGTTAGCTTTTCAGCGTATTAGAAAAGACATTACCGGCGCTAGCCTTGGTAACGGGGTTTGAGTACAAACCACAAACTCCGATCCGTATATAGGTTTTTAAATGTTATTGAGCTATCATTTAATTTATTTTATGTAAATATCATGCAATTCAGCTTCAGTTGACTCATTAAAATTCCCATAGCTACTCATATTCCTGAATCTTAAACGGGAGCGGAAGATGGGTTTGTTGTCTTGGTTGCCGATATAACAAAGGCCTCCGTTTATATCATGATGTCATTACTTTCATTAAATTCTTTATTGTTTTACAAGTATAGGTTGTGATATTTTGCTTTGTATTTTTAGTAGTGTGTTCCTGTGCAAAAGGATGGCAATCGTTTGGCAGCAGTTGTTATAGATTTTTTGACATTAAAGTAAATTGGGAAGAAGCCAGACATGCCTGTCAGACCATGAATGCGGACCTCGTCGTGGTAAAGGATCAAGAAGAACATGCATTCATCTTTAACAATGCCAACAGGACTGGAAATATATGGCTAGGCCTGACAGATATAAAAAAAGAAAGCGACTTTATATGGATCGATAATGGTGAATGCAGCAATTTTTCAAGTAAGCATGGTTTGCCTCAAAATGTATAGGCCCTATATAATAGTATCCGATGTTGTTGGTGTAAATGCTGAAGAGGAACACAGGCGTGTCCGAAATATTCGTCGTGAATAAATTTTATGTTTCTATTATGTCAACGTATGCAATCGTTTCATTTTTTAGTATTTGCTTA
>NW_022758217.1:93509-106277 GCF_011630105.1 Anneissia japonica
TACGATATGTTTCGGGCAGCATCAGATGTAAACAGCTGTGATAACGCTTGCTCTACTTGACTTCTTCTAGGTTTCGGTAGTGGTGAACCAAACGATCTCGGTGGCGAAGACTGTACTATACTCATTACAAACTGGTGGAATGACACCCCTTGTACATTTCAATATCGTTTTGCATGCGAAAAGTGTATGTGAACTTAGTAATATTTACATTTTCAGAGATTCTACGATTTATCAGGTCAATAATGTGTTAGATTTATATTTGTTATGGTATGATGTATCGAGAAGCGTTAGAGACACAGCTGCACAGCTATATAATTAAATGTGTTTTCTGTGCTCCGACTATCCCACGTTAAACAACATTGAGGCGAAAATGTACCGTATCTACGAAATGAGAGTCTGATAACCAGACTAGTCAAAAGGATTAGCCATGGGAAAAAATACTGGAATCAATACCAACAACGGGTTACTGATATTTATTAAATAATAGAAATTTAATTTTCTCAGATCAAGATATAACCCCACCCTCATACGGATCATCTTGTCCGGTGGATGACATACATATGACGTTTTCAGCGACTAATCGATCAGTCTCCGTGTATTGGCCTCCTCCTACGTGGACCGATGACTCCTCTTGTCATCCCACCGTAACTAGCTCACATTCTCCTGGTCACGTGATAAGAATACCGGATGACGTTTTAAGTGCATCTATCAATGTGACGTACACTGCTACCGATAAGTCTGGAAATTCTGAAACTTGTTACTTTCGAGTAACTGCATCAGGTTCGAATTGTTTTTCATTTTTTGGAAACTTAATGAAATGGTGTACACTCATGTCATTTTATACGAAGTTTGTGCCTAAACTGATAATTGTTTTAGAAAATGTTACAATTGCAATTACAATTTTTTTGGTTTATAAAGTGTATTGGTTAAGGAGAAACATAGAAAATCATCCTACAAAACCCAGAAATATTGTAGTAGAAAATTATAAAAACAAATGTTTTTAATATTCTGTAATCAAATAAACTTTATAATAAGTAACTTTTGGGTTTAATGGTTCAATTTAATTAGTAATGAGTAACGGAATTTGAAGTGTCAATATTAGCACAACTGAGAAAATACAAGACTGCACACAAATTGAAAATTTACAAAATGCCAACCTATTGTATATGTTATATCAAATGTAGCAAATTAAGATGTTAAACGTTTGTTTGATTGTGTGTACGGTCCATACATTTGGGCAACACAATATAACTTACAAATGGTAGACCTACTGAAATCAAACAGAAAACATCATTATTACGGATTTTGTTTTAAGTTTTATTTGATGATATGTTAGGCGACACAGCGTACATATTATTATACCTACTGAAATTAAATATAATATCATTATCAATTAATTAATTATTCAAAATGACAAAAGCAGAAACAATAATTCCGTCAAATACACTTTTTTTTTTTGCTCAGGCTCAGTGTTCTTATTTTTTGGCCGATTTCAGGCTCAAAGTGTTCTTATTTTGTTCTTAAATACATACTTTTCAAACATAGAAAAGTATTATTGTACAGCAGTATACACTGTACCGGAATGTAGGTAAAAAGTGGCCCCGGAAAAATGGTCCCTGAAAAAAGGGCCCCTGAAAATATGGCCACAGAAAAATTGCCCCGGTAAAAATGGCCCAAAATGACAGGTTGTACACTTACTGTCCTGCATTATAGAGAGTATTACATACCTACTGCACACAAGGTAGTAGATATAATTTTTTGGTTTTTAAATATAAAAATCTCATTAGACATTTTACATCAATCTCAATTTGTTCTTAATTTTTAAGCAATTTTAGCCCCAGTGTTCTTATAAAATGTGTGGGAGTGTACTTCTCCCAGATGTTATGACGGAGCCTACTGTTGTATTTATCAGTTCTAGACAGATTCGAATACCCAGGCCTGCAGATTCCAGTCAGTTCCGAATACCCAGTTCTGACAATTGGAATGTTCTTTGTTGGTATCATTGTTGGCGTCTTCGGATTACTTGCTGCATTGTTCTGCTACAACAAGGTTAAACGGATTAGTCAGGTAACAACATTTTTTTAGATTCGATATACACCATTTCAATAAAAATTTCCGAAAACCTGCCACCTACCACTGGGGCTGGGCACATTATTCACATAATTATTGCATTATAATTATGGTATTGTTTCATAATTAAATAGATACTGATCTTATTCTACACTGCCAGGATATGAGGAAATAGTGTATCCGTAACATAAAATTATCTACATAACATTTCCGATAATAGGATTTACCAATTAAGAGTGAATTCTCTCGATTTCTTCTTGGATTTTCTAAGAGATATATACCGTATTATTATTACTATTATTCCTTTTATAACGCTGTATGAATTTCAGTAGAATAGACATTTTTTTTTGTGTCCTCACCCTTTTGTACCTATTGACATTTTTATGACAACTAATTCTTTTCCTTTCTCGGCCTATGGATATTGCATTTAACTTTTAACTATTGGCAATCCAGAAGAATGCATCTTTTGTGACTTCTTATTTGGTTTAGTTAAAATGTCCTTCAATAGGCCTAGCCTTCAAGTACATTACCTTCGTTATTGTTTTGAATGCTGCCTAAAATTAATATTTGTTAAAAATGTGTAATATATAGGCCTATTGTCTGTCATGAAAATGGATAACCAAAAATATTAATAAAAAATATAATTATTCATTTAAATTAATCATATAAGTTATTTAAAAAAATACATAAAAGGTGGTTACTAATACTTAAGTAATAACGTTAGTAATTCAAACATTGATTATAAAATTTAAGTTTTAGCTGATACACGGTATATCATTAATATGATAATTATAGGCCTACACTTTTGTTCAATTCAGAAATCTAATGAAACTTTTACATTGTCTTTTAAAATCTCAACACAGAACCGTAATCACGCATACGAGGAAGTACAGTACACAGTTAAAGAATCGACTTATGCTGTTACTATCAAGCCGGATAAGACAACATCAGATTATGTTAATAATATCAGGACGAATAAGACAACAACAGCTCATGTTAGTAATTTCAAGTCGGATAAGACATCACCAGCTTATACTAATATCAAACCAAATAAGAATAAGTGAATGCTGTGTTTTGAAGTAGCAGTATTGGTTTAGTGATTTACGCCTATCGTCTTTTAGCCTGTTTTCCAGGCCCTAATTTTGGGCTACTCAATCTATATTTCGCTTATTGCGCGCCATAGCTAATTGAAATGGCGTCCCATACTCGATTTTATTCCGTCTCTGAAGTAACTTTTTACTAAACCTATTGGTGACATAATTAGTAGTCATGGTGTTATGCATCATCTATATGCTGGCGATACCAAGTTATATTTAAGTTTTAATCCAAATGATCCATCTGAGCCTGAAAGATCCCTCATACTCTTGGGATTGGATGACTCTGAATATGTTATGTCTTAATGAAGAAAAGACAGAATTTATCATTGCTGGCACAAAATATTATACAAAACGGTTCACTGATGTTTGTCTTAGGATTGGCAATGTCACGATACACCAATCAAAATCAATTAGTATAGGTGTTGATGGTCAGTAAACTATGTCTGATCAGGTCTCTGCAATATCAGTTAACTACAACCTTAAAAACTTATACCAGATTCGTAGGTATATCGATGTAGTAACATGTGAAAATGCCGTTAGATGTCTTGTCCTGTCAAGACTTGACTACTGTAATTCATTACTTTTTGCGGCTCATTTAATAAAGAAATCAGACGTCTTCAGCTCCTGCAGAACAGAGCGGCTAAGTTATTTCATAATTTTAGAAAATATGATCATGTTTCGCCTCTTTTTACTCAACTTCGCTTGCTTCAAAACGTATGGTCTACAAAATATCAACCATAATCTATAAATGTATTCATGGCTCTCCTACATATTTACAAAGCATTATATCAACTCATGTTCCCTCACGTCTAGGACTTCGTTCTGAAATGGACACATTAACGTCATCCTTTCCAAAAACCCACCTAAAATCTAATCCAAAAAGGTTTCTTTGCACAAGCACCATTGATCTGGTTTCCATTTCACATCCGTCAGTCTAAGTCCTGTACGCAATTTAAGTCACTTCTCAAAACTAACTTGTTTCAATAGATTGTTGGTCTTAGAGCGCTGTGAGACAGCAGTATAAGAGCTCTATATAAATGCTCAATATTATTATTATTATTATATTATTATTATTATTATTATTATTATTATTATTATTATTATTATTAATTTGGTGGCACTGTCCAGAATGAGAAAAAATAATAAGGGACTTGTCAAGTCTAATTGTCTTTATACCAGGATCATTATTTTGATCTCTGTAGAAAGTAATACGTTTTTTACGGCCTGTTCAGAAGCATAGAACTTTAAACACTCAGCTATATAGATCACATTACATGATGTCTATTAGGCCATTTGTAAAAAATATACAGATACAATGGCGAACAAAAAAAAATGCAGAGAAAGAATATTTAACAGTGTCTCTAGTTCCAAAGTAAAAAAAAACAAAACAAAACAAAAAAAAACATTAATGCGCTGTAAATAATTATAAAGTAATAAATGTCGATAGAATGAGAATTATTTGAAAAAATAGTTGCCCAACAAACAGAAAAAGTTATTGTAATTTTCATGAGCGTTTACTGTTATGTATGTCAGAAAAATAACATTGCGGCATCGGTCAAGCGTTATTAAGATGTAGTTGTGAAATCACGTTATAATTGCGTATTTAGGGTCCTACAAGAAAAAAATTGTTAGCGTAATGATAACATTACTTATTATACATTTTGTTAAGATTATTACTCATTATTATGTGAATGCATCCCCCCGACCCCCTAGGATAGTGTTGTCTCGATCGGCCCAACTTTCGGGCGCCCCTTTTGCCCCCCCCCCCCTTTAGCGATCTCTATGGATCCGCCCCTGATATGAATAGAATAAAGGTCACTTTAAAAATTGACAAGGCAAATTTATTTGACGTTTCGCATTATTATTCAAGTATCATCAGGAATAAAAAAATACAATACAAGAAACAAACCAAATTAGTTATGAATAGCCTATATAAAGCGTTTTAGCAAGTTTTAGTTTTTCTCGTCATAATAACTCATTTCTCCGATAACAATGCAAGCCATAAGAGAACTGTCCATTATATTTTATATTAACTAATAAATTGTATCCTGTATTTTAACACCATTTAACATTATTTTATACTTAAGTTTATTTATGTGTATGTTTAAACTTGGAAAAAGAATTTATGTAAACCTTTTACGTGTGACAATAAAGAGAAACTTGGACGACGTTGCTTGACAGAAAAAAAGTAGGATAAAATGTATTTCTATCTGTTTTGTGTGTGTGTGTGTTTTGTGATACGTTTTAAGGCCTATTTCTAAGTTCCAATATTGTACAAATACTGCTGTGAGACCAGTATATTGAGCTTACAATCTGAAGAGCTTACAATCTGAAGATTGTAAGCTCAGTATACTGGTTGACATCTTACTTATGCTAAGGTCATAGTGTATGCATGACTTTGTTGTGTAATTGGTATTAATATTACCGCAGTCCGAGCTTCGTGAATAAAAATGTATAATATTGATGGTAAAAATTTGAAAATCAGAAAAAATGGTGAAATAAAGGTGGGAAGACCCCACAAAAAAAAAAGAAAAAAAAAAAGAAAAAATAAGACTGCTGTGACATATATAGGCCTAGAGTACAAAATGACTGGTACTGTAAGATTTAATTTCCTTTAATTTCCGTTATTTAAACCTGGTTACTTTAAAAGCAAATACAATTATCACTATAACGAATATGGTATTGGGACATCCTATCATACGTTGCGTACAACAGTTCTGTGAACGCGAGCTAAATATTTCAAGATTTACGTAAAATCTGAAAGTTGTATAATAATTTCAAGGTAAGGATTTTTGGTTTGATTATAGAGTTTCTAGTAAGTATTGTAGATCATGGAGCTCTTTTTGTGGTTTCTATTGTGAAACCCATGGGATCAGATCTATATTATTGTTGTTTGGTTTATTGCTTCGCTCATACTCCAGCCATTATAATCTGGTCTCAACTAGCCATGTTATGGATCGGGGCATACCATTGAAAACACAAGATCAAAGGCGTGTTTCAGAGTATTATATCAATATCCTGACTATAGATGGGAAACAATGCTAATAGAGTCATTGAGTCAATTGAACTTAGCATATAATTTTAATATGTCCGACGGAGGGGTCCGAACCAAGGGGCCGACTAGAGCCTCGGTCTGGGTCCCGAAAATATCCCTGTCAGGGTTCACGGAAGAGTTTTTATAGCTTAGTATAGTCCAAAATGTGATTTAGACCACACTAGGGATTGAAAAATACAAATAACGTTACTTGGATAAGCAAATTATTATTTTTGTTAATTTTTGATCCGACTCCCTCGTCGTAAGCGTCTACGTCGGGGGTCCAGGCCTGTCTGACGAGTCCGGGTATTTCCCCCCTCGTCGCTGGCGCCACTACTGCTCTGGAGATCCACGGTACGGAAGCCGCAGTGTTGCCTTGTGGTGAATTGGAGGCCTACACAATTAGAAAATACCCCGTTCTTTTTTAGACAGTGCACCGCTTTAACTTGTGCATCAGAGAGGACTTGAACATATATATACACCACAGCCTTTTTCCACAGCAAAGGCATCGTGGTAGAACAAAAATCGTATCCTGTTTTACATAATGAATCGCCTTAATAACTTGGACAGTGGCATTTGTTAGTTTTCGATTTTTACTAAATGAATAAATGTAAACAGTCGGTAATGAACAAAGCAATGCTCGATGTAATGGACACAATTATAGGGCTAAATAACGATGACTCAATAAAAAAACAAACGCATTATCAACATCGTGAATGTAACCCAAAACACTACAATTACACCCTTGAAGTTTATAGACAATTACACAGGGTGAGCTTCTAATTTCAGTATTCCATGTTAAACGACTTCTCCCGTGCACAATTTCCACATGGATTAGCTGGTCTATTTCAGGATGTTTCGTCTGCATCTTTTGCTGCTTGCCTCTCTAATTGCCACAGACATTCTGCATCGTGTGGTGTGCGACCAGGGTGACGAAATCATTGACTTGACGTATTCGTTTGATGAAAACACGCTCTATTTTCCAAGTGACATGCACGCGCCATTCGTGCAGGAGATTTTTCACCGTGGACCTTATGGACCACTCTGGTACGTATAGCTAAATACTGTTTGTTATTTAAATGCTTGCCTTCAAATCGTGGATCATTGGTTCAATCCTGTCTCACCAAGCAATCCATTTGTTCTTTCATGTAATTTTTAGTTTATCTATCTTGGTTTATTTATCTTGGCGGTGATGGTGTAACCCCATACTTCGGTTTGGGTGCTAGCTTGGTGTTTATGTTGGTTTTTTTTTGTTTGTTTTTTGTTTTTTTGTTTTTTGTTTTTTCCGGCTTTTTTCTTTGTGTTCTTGACTTCAATATTGTCTAGCGCATAGAGACCTCGTTTATTTGCGCTATTTAAATCCATCTATTATTATTATTATTATTATTATTATTATTATTATTATTATTATTATTATTATTATTATTATTATTATTATTATTATTATTATTATTATTATTATTATTATTATTATCGATTGAAACAGCTTTACAGCTAGAAAAATATTATCAACATAATTTTATTTTATTATTTTTTTTATCAACTGATTTTAGGGCGAAGGCTACGATATGAGCTGTGAACTTATTACTTTTCAAAGTAGCATAGACCTATCACTTTCACAAGACAAACATAAACACAAGATGCTCTACATAAACTAAGTCTCATTATGGGAGTGGAGTTGTAGTGGAGTGGAGTTGTTTTGGTCGTGAGAAAAAATCCTGTTACTGTGACGGGAATTGAACCAGGGACGTAGCCAGGATTTTGAAAGGGGGGAGCCGATATGCGAATTACGTAGGACCCCGGCGGGGTCAAGGGGGCGAATCCCCCTGTGAATTAGCGCACTCTGAACGTTCTTAGGACTGTTTGAGAGGATAAAGTGAAAATTGCAATAGACGCATTATAAATAAGCTCAAAAAATTATTATGTAATAAATCAACAGTGGCAGATCCAGGAATTCGAAAGAGAGGTGAAACCAGGGAGGGACATTCACAGACTGAGGAACCACTCACCTCAGCCCCACCATGGTTGGGGGCTGAGATAAGAAAATTTATGATTAGGGCATCTCTAGACGGCCGGAAATTACACTCTCGCACTTCAATTTGAATATATTTTTCTTTTTTTTCCTTAAAAAATGAAGCGGGGGGGGGGGGGGGGAGCCTTGAATCTACCTCTGCTCAAAACTATTCAGAATAGTCATAATCACGAAAAATGGACATGTAAAACCAGATCACATCCTAAAAACAAACAGCAGTCACTAAGACATCTATCAGGAGCCGACTCGATGGAGTTTACCCAGGGAAGCTCACAGATCTGTTTTGAAAGGTGGAGGGGGAGGGCATTTTGTGAGTCGACATCCATCTCGGCCCCACCATGGTTGGAGCTGAGGTGAGAAAAATTTAGGGAAATAGTAACTCTAGATGGCCAGAAATGACACTTTTAGTAATATTCATCATCATCACATCACCATTAGTCAAAATGAAGCGCCAAAAAAAAAAAAAATTCTCATGATCTTTTATTAGGGATTTTTGACAACCATATCACACACACATCATTAATGTGTGTGTGATATACCACAGAAAACAAAGCTTAAAAACATTGTCTTTGAGTATGTACTTTACATAGACCTACTTCAGAAACGTGATTTCACAACCACCTCAGCCCACCATGGCTGGGGCTGAGGTGAGGAAATAGCACCTCTCGAGATGGCCGGAAATGACACTTTTATATAGTAAAATTCATCATCATCACATCACCATTATAGACATTTAGTAGTAGGCCTAGTATTATTAAATAAAAATTTAAAGACTTGGAAAATTATAAAAACGAAATTGAACCACAATATCGAAGACCTAGCCTGCGATTTATGGATTTAAGATTTTTTTTAAAATCACGCTTAGGCCTATGTGTTCTATTAGGCCTGTATAACGTGTACTGATGCATATTTACATGTTTTGGAAGTATTCACTTTGAGTGATCCCAGGAAAGAATTTGTATTGGCCCAAGAATAACCTTTAAAATGTTAACACTGTGTACAAAAGGGGGGGGGGAGCCGCGGCTCCCACGGCTCCCCTGGATACGTCCCTGAATTGAACCCAGGACCGTTTTGAAAAGAAGCACCTTTAACCACCAAGCATTTAACTCCACTCGGACACTTATGGATACGATAGTGTTGATAAACAAGAACATAAGTAACTGAATGATTTATTTATTTATTTAAAATAATGCTAATCTGTACTTGATATGCGCTACCGTACCAATTTGGTTTAGTGAAATAATAGCCCACTGTCCCGTAATGAGGCAAATGCAAATATGAACAGTTTAAAGACCAAATACAAACAACTATTTTAAAAAATCTTATATTTAAAATAATTTAATTATTTTAATGTTTAGTAACATTGATTTTTTTTAATCGAAATTAATATTATGTAGGCATACCACTTTTATTGTGAATAGGCCTAATATATATTACAACATTTTTGTTCGATATGTGACTCTTAAAAATCTTTAATATTTTTCTGTATAACCTTAATTATATTGTATATGCATATTGGTATATATGCATGGGTATATAAGCCTGACCGACACAAAAAATCTGGATAATATTGATTATGGTTTTTTGTTTTTGCAATTATTTAGTTTTTTGGCAAATAATTATTCCTACCTTCTATTAGGACGACAACAACGACGAGGACTCCGACGAAGGTGAACATTACAATAACAAAGATAACATAAATGATAAATTAACGACGGTATAAATAGTGATAACGGTGGTATCGGTGTTGGCAGATAATAGTAAATCGTAATTATAGTGAAAACTTTATTAATAAAAAAATATATGACTGTATAATGTAAACGAATGAGGATGATAGCTAATGGATACATGTGTGTACTATTTTTTAAGGTTGGAGAGTAACATGTTTACGACCGGCGAGCACACAGGGACGCACATGGATGCTCCAGCGCATCTATCAGAGGGCAGACTAAGAATGGATGAAGTTCCTGTTGGTCATTTAATTGGGCCAGGTGTAAAGATCGATATGTCTTCCAAGGCGTCGACAAATCCTGACGCATTACTTGACGTTAAAGATTTAATTGCCTGGGAGGAAGAAAATGGGCCTATACCAAATGGTGCCATTTTGATGGTGTTCACCGATTGGGGTAAATTTTATCCAAATCGTACTGCGTACTTTGGGTCAGATCGCAACGACACCTTTACGGATTCAAATGGAAACTCGCTCCTTCACTTTCCAGGAGTCAGCCCAGATGCAGCTGATTGGCTAATTGAAAACCGTAACATTGTAGGCTTAGGTATCGACACCGCCTCATTCGATTACGGACAATCTATAACTTTTCCTTCGCACGAAAAACTTTTCAAAGCGAACATCTTTGGTCTTGAAAATGTCGCAAACTTGGATAAGATGCCGACCACAGGAAGCACTGTTTATGCTTTGCCCATGAAAATAAAAGAAGGAAGCGGTGCCCCTGTTAGAATTCTTGCTGTGGTTGGAGATGCCTCGAATAGTGCGCACACTATAGCCTGTAAACACTTTATAGTGTTTGGCACCATTTTTCTGTTTATTGCATTTATCATAAACTGTTAGAACAACAAGTAAAACCTATGTTAATTTAGTATTTACGCATATTAACGCATGTTGTTTTTGTAGTTTAGACCAAATATACATCTACTGGTACTGAGGAATTTATCACGAGCCAATAAAAATCGTTTTATAAAGTTGTGTTTACTGTAAGTCAGTTTTTTTTTTTTTTTTTTTTTTTTAATGTTTAATAATTATTATTGTAATTATTTATTATAACCTAGCCTAAGCATAAATATGTATTCATTGTACAAACATGTACAAACTATCAAGCAACAGTAACAAATTAAAAACGACGCACAAGGAGAAAGCAGACTTATTTCAACAGCATACGACTAAGGTAATTTTAGAACAGTATTTTGTATTAAAATTATCATACGATCATGGAGGTATTATACCTCCATGATACGATTGATTGAGCAGTTTAGACCAATAAATGTTTTCTTTCGCCTGATTGCGCTGCTTTGTCAGATTGTTTGTTGATTGTAACAATCAGCATTGTTAAGTGCCATCGGCCAGGTGCGACATACGAAAGCTATTTTCATTTTATATCTGATAACGCTTGAACTCGTACTATCATACAATAAAAGCGATTTGGTATACATACAGTTGCTGTACATAGCAATGCAATGTATAGGATTGTCTCTTTGTTTCTACTAATGAGGAGCCTCATTAAGTTATCTAAATAAAGGTCAGCAAGTGATGTTCACAGATGCTAAAATCTGCCATATTGTAAGTCAGACACGATAGTATAACACAAGGTATACATTGTACTGAAAATGAAACTGAATAATTTAGAAAAAATACTGTATATAGGACTACTAGTGTTAATACAGAAGCCTTGAGTTCATAAAGGTAAGTTTCTTCAGTTATTATACTCAGGGTCGGATACAGGATTTAGCAAAAGGAGGGGGGTGGGGCACCAAAGTAAAGATGGACGACCAGCCAAGGTACGAAGCACTGAGGGCGTGGGCGGATGCAGCTTGGCAGAAAAAAGAGGGAGGGGTGTAATCTGCGAGCGAAGCGAGCAGCCTTAGGCTGGGGGCCAGGGGGCCGCCTAGGGCTCCCGGCGGTGAAGCCCAGCACATTTGAGGAATACGAGGTTGTATTGAGTCGATTTCGACTATCTAGCATGGAAGTTTTCAGTAACAAATAAATTTTAAAAAATAGTTGTATGTCTTTTAAAAGAAATTTTAATATACAGGGTACCTGCAATATGCAACTATGACATGTGTCATTAAATTAGTAATAATTCATCTTCTCCCAACATAATCTTTGACAACATGCAAAGGCTCATAAATGTACACCATTTCAAAAGAGAAATTTTACTTCTAGAAAACATGATGAAGTTTCTCAGCAACGTTGAACATAAAAATCACAAAATCAGCAAAAAGGAAAACTAATATCCAAAATCCGTTAAAAAAAGCCCCCCCCCCGCCCTAAATCCGCCCATGATGTTTTACTAGGAACCCTTATACCACTAATATTATCTTATTATACGCAGAGATTTTCTATTGTGTGTGGGTTCATCCAAAATATTTTTCCATTATGATGTATGATGTACGTTTTCATGTGGTTTGTATTATGTTTTTTAAGCTTATCTTTAGTCTTAAGGAAACATCTTGGTCGATGTACATGTTTTGAACCCGAGATCCCGGGCAAGCTTCCGCTCAACAAAATTAAATTAAGTTAAAACATTGCATACTCTTATTGAGATGTATAATAAAATATCTTGTTTGATATTTTAGTTGAGCCTTTTTTAAGTGGTTATGTTCCCTTATTCTGTGTTGAGTGACGCAGATGGGTATGTTTCGGTGAACATATTCCAATTCAATGTCATTAACGGTTCTTTAGTAAGACCATGGAGGTATTATTGAGAAGGAGATCACTCGGCAACAGATCCCTTTGACGCGACAAACCTATGTGTTCCCCGCTTTTGGATCGCGCGCGGGCGTATTACCCTATAATTCAC
>NW_022758217.1:106301-106530 GCF_011630105.1 Anneissia japonica
ACATTTTTTCGTTAGCAACAACTTGGCAACGACATGCATTTATACGCTTCCAGCAGAGCAGTTGTGCAATAAAACGTTTGATTTTAACCCATTAAATATCTTTATAATGAACAATGGTCCCCTGATTAGATTTTTTCGGGCTTTTGGTATGTTATTATTTGTATATTTCAGGAACGGATTCCGTAAAATATTTATGTTAAAATTACTTCTGTGTTCATTATAATTTTGT
>NW_022758217.1:106563-146817 GCF_011630105.1 Anneissia japonica
ATTTGATGGCGGGGAACACATGGGACTTCAAAGGCATCGCGCAAACGTTCTTTACGCGCTGCGGCAACTTTGATCTTGGTTCATTTGCATAGCGCTGCGTGCGCGTAGCTTTTCCGAGTGATCTCCTTCTCAATAATACCTCCATGGTAAGACGGCCGCACAACCAGAAATTTTCTCCTTGCGAACTTACCAGTTCACCAACCTTTACCATGTGGAAACGAACATTTACAATTCGAAAATAAATTAAAAGAACTGATATCGTTCATTGTTTTAAATTACAGTATTTTGTGTTTTTAATTTTTTTTTTTTTTTTTTACAGTTACATTAACAAATTATGGCTACGATCGAGTGTCCTGTAAGCGCTGATTTTTCCAAAACAATTGACTTTCCACCAAATATGTCTATCAGATTTCAAGAATGTGCAGACGATTTGAAAAAAATTGGAATTTCCCCTGAGTTAGGATTTGTTCTTGCGAACCCATTGGTAATTCCTTTTTACTTCTAGACAGGTTGTTGTTATTATCTATAGTTATATAATTTTGTTTAATGATTACTTTTTAAAAAGATAGGTCTACAGTCCTCACGCATTTACTATCATAGTGGCATTATTAATTGTCAATTTGTATAATTATCAAATCTCCAGTCGGCTATTCTCTTTGAGAACAGAATGTGTTAAAGCCATTAACTATGTTTTTCACTGAGCAAAGCCATCGTGTCGGGATTCAATATTTCGACATTAATGGAATCCTGATCATTGATGTTGAATCCCGACACGATGGCGTGCATGTCGATACTTGGAGTATGTATTATACTATCTTATCTGAGATTAATCAGTGGACCTTTCGGTTTTCAAAGTTAAGTATGTAATTGTAAGTATCCTATATAAGTATGTAATATATTATGAAATTAAGTAATGTTTAAAAAAATATGATAAATACTAGCGTTATATTTGACATTTATCTTTTTTTTTTCTCTTTTGTGGGAGTCAAACCCACATTTATTTCAGCACATAGGCCTAATATTTTTTCAACTTTCCATTTCACAATGAAGATCACACAACAGTATATTAATAATAAAATTTAAATTAGGCAACTATACACATTTAATATTGCAAGATACAAACATTGCAATTACTAATGTAAACATTGGGATAAAATTGGAAATGAATTATACGATTTTGGTTCTCTCCTTTACATTATACTGTATATATACTCTTATTATAATATATATTTGAATTATTTACAACTTAGATATAAACAATAAATACAAATAAAATCATTTAATAAAACTGTACACACGAGCTTGTATCTAAAATATATTAGATTTAAAAATTATAAAACTTATATAAATACAATTTAGTTATATACTTATATACTTAGTTAGAAATGACTTATATATTTCCGTTCTCTCCTTTACATTAAATATATACTTTTACTAATATTATTAACAACATGAATATAGAACAACTTATACAAATAAAATCATTTAATAAAACAATAAACATGAGCCTGTATCTAAAATAAGATTTGAAAACTATAAAAATTCACATTAATAACATTTTGTTATATACTTATATGCTTATATTTAAATGCATCAATTATTAACGATTAGTTGTTTTTCCCCTCATTTTATGAAATCAGAGAGCTTTTCCTTTATGTCGGCCCATTTCTTCTCGGCTTCATTAAAATTACATGTGTATTCATTTGATATTAAGTTCTAATTTAAATAGGTTCCAGATATTTTTGGATTCTCGATTTTCACTTTTCTTCGCTGGTTTAAATAAGAATTGTGAATTGTAAATACAAAAGGTAAATAAAGAAACAAGTTCATTCATAAGTCTTTTTGGAGTTCCAGTGACTATGTTGAACCAAGTTAAACCAAGTGTTAATGTTCTCTCTGTAGGAAAGCACCCAGCAATCAGTGCATTAAAATTATGCCACGCAGGTTGAATTGTTATATGGTTAACTAGCATGTTCTTTTCATTTTTAATTTCTGAATGACATTTTATCACATAAGTTGTCAGTAACTATATTCCAATCTTTCAATCTTTCAATCTAATATACGGTGTAATATTTTAAAATTAAATTGTGCTATTTTCACTATGTGTTTCATACAATATACCTTAGAATACCAGACTTTTTTCCAATCAATATTTTCATTTATGAGCACATTTATCTTTTTAAAACTTTTAAAACCTTTAAAGCAATCATTGCCACCGTATTTTGAAGTTTGGGAAAAGCTGGCTAGGAAAACAGCAAGTCTGGTTGAAGACGGAACATTGCGAGCCGAAATACAAAAGGTGGGAATGTACTCAATGTCAAATTTGTGTCCAAATATTCTTATTTGTAATATGCGAATCAAAGCGTCGATTCACTTCCTGAGTTCTAATTGGTTGTGCAATTTTTTCACTTCGCAACAACTCCGATAGATATTCAAATGCGCATGGAACGACGCTTTCGATTCGCGCGAATAAATTCGCACAGTGGAAAACAGGATTCTAGCTGGTTTTCTACCAGACAAATTTATTCGCGCGAGTCAAAGTGTCGGTTCGCTTCCTGAGCTCTGATTGATTACGCATTTTTTCGCTTCGCAAAATCTCCGATAAGGATGTGAATGCGCATTCGCATAGTAGAAAACCGGCTTCCGATTTGCGCGACGACGTGACGCTAGAACTCATGTGTGACCGATCTATCGTCTTCTGCACAACCTTCTGCACAACGTAATTCGTATGGGCAACCACTAGGGCCAAAATATACAATTATATCGCCGTAAAAACAAATCCCCCCAAAAAGACAATTCCAACCACGCAACTGTCAAATTCAACACCGGTAAAGAAAGAATCATCCCGTAAATACAAAACCTTGTACGTAATAGGCAAAACAAAAATCATGCCGTAAAGACAACCTCAATCGGAACGGACAAATTCACGCCGTACAGACTAACTAAATTACATAGAAAGAAACTGTAATTAATCGGCAGCAATTTATGACCAGCAGGAGTGGCTCGGATAAATAGGTTATTTTAGGAATAAAAGAATATTAATATATCATATTATACCGGTGTCACATTTTTATTTTTTCTCTTTTTGTGAACTCACTAGCTTTCCCTCTGGATTGCTGTGACATTGTTTTTATACCAAATAAATGATATATATATTTTGATATGCTGATATTCAACTGAAAACTCCAACTGTGCCAAAATTGATAAGAACAATGTTTGTTCTTTGTTTTTATGTTACTTAAAGGGGTACCAGTGTTAAAATTGCTATAACTAATGTGTTACGCTACTGTATTTTGTCGAGTAAAATGGCAAAAACAGGGCTAACATTCATGGTCAAGAATAAACGACCCTGGAAAAATAATATACTAAGCGTCTATATATATATGCTGTCTCTTATACACATCTAGATGTGTATAAGAGACAGACTTAGATATAAAATGTATTATCATGTAAGTATTTTAATCATTTGTATGCTTGCATTGCATTGTTTTTGTAAACTCACTAACTTCCATCTGGGATGACAAAAAAAAATGTAAAAAATAACAAAAAGAGAAAGAAATAAAGGTGGGTGAAATTCCCACAAAAGAGAAAAAAAAAACTTCCATCTGGGATTGTTGTGAGATAGTTTGTATGTCGAATAAATGAAAACAAATGATATTGATATGCTGATACTTAAATGAAAATATCCATTATGCTTAGCCATTAAACCAACATGTTCAAAGTTTTTTAATTATTTTTTTTTAATGCACAGAAAGTCAGTCTCAAATGTGTAATAATGATTTAATTAAAACATATTGCTTCCTTCATCCTTTTTGGAATATGCGTGGCATTGTTTTTATTAAAATAAAAACGTGAACCACATGACTTTTGCATAGCCTTTTCTTTTCTTTATAAATTCTAAAATCTCGAGTGTGATTCCATGATATTCGTTTGCTAGAGAGGTGCTACTGCATATTTTGGTCTATTTTTTAACTAGATGCTGGATAGACCTATATTTAAAAATGAATACATACATACTTCAAACCCATTTTTTAAAATGTCTGACAGTGCTCTTTCCCCCGAGCGTCCATAGTTATTTTACAGACATTTGAATAATATACAATATCAGTTTTTTGTTAATGTGTCCTAGCAGTTTTGCCTATTACGTACACAGTTTTGTCTTTACGAGATGATTCTTTCTTTACCGGTGATGATTTTGATAGTTGCCTGGTTTGCATTGTCTTTTTGGAGTGGATTGGTTCTTACGGCGATATTTGTCTATTTTGACCCTAATGGCCACCCTTAGGTTCGGGCCAAATTGCGTCCTTTATGATTCATGCATGCACAGATACTCCCTAATATTACTTGCTATGTCAATGATACAGTATACTTTACAAATATTTTGCTTTTAGATGCCATTTTTACACCACGAGCACCTACAATCACATAAAGAATTGCGGCTTGCCCACACGTGCCTGACGGCTTTGGTGCATGGCTATGTTTGGATGGCAGGAGAACAAAATATAGTCTCAGTAAGAACCGTAATGAATCAAAATTAAACTCAAATATAATTATAACCATGATAAAATACATTCTGAGTGTGATAAAGCACACCAGGCAATCACGGATAATGTTTACATTCTCCAAAGGAAAAAATAACCTCAAAACCTTTTCATTCCATTAAAATCATATTTCAAATTAAAAATTTTAATATACATATATTTATATAAAAAGCTGGGATGACCACAAAAAATAATTATCTCATTCTGTCAATGGGTATTGAAAGTGAACGAATCGTGGTGTGCAGAATTGGGAACGCTTGAGATTATAAAAGTTCACGCTTCTCCTTTCTGCTAAAGCACTGGTGCCACGAAAGGCCATTTGGTAGGCCTACAGGGAGGTAGCTGAGTTTACAGAAATTTTCATTTCCATTGTTTCTCCATATCTATTGAATTGGATTGATTACAATATTTAAAAAAAATATATATGAATAGCTTGCAGTTAGTTTCTCCTGCTTTACTTTTTATACTAACTGACATCTTAAAGAGCACTTACAAATGTTCTATAGAGTATTCCGATGAACTTAGCAATACCTGTGTGTGGAGTATCAGAACGACTCGGAATTGATCCTGCCCTTCGACACTACACGTTCGTTTTGAATAACTGGACGCTCCGAGATAGAAGTAAAAAATTAGAACTAAGGTAAAAATGACATTTTGTTTCCCTTATCATTATTTTTAGGCCTACATTTGGCGTACCTTTATTTCATTCTTTTTTTTTTAAATGTTTCTTGACTCTATGCACACTTTGTTCACATTATTCACTCTCACTAGCCCTCAATCTTACCTTCAGCCATCCCACCTACAGTGGCTCATCCGGGAATATAGGATGGGCTCAGGGAGGTCTACACTTCAGGCCCACTATGGTTGGGGTATTTAAGAAGATTTATGATTGTGGCACTTCCAGATGGCCGGAAATGGCACTCTCAGACTTGAATTTGTATATAATGTTCTTTTTTCTCAATTTTAATAATAATTTTGAAAAATGTAGGGGGTGTGGGCGGACCGGCTGTGTCCACCTTGAATCCGACCCTGACCTAGACTATTGTTTCAATCTATTATTTCCTGACTTGTTTGGTTGTAGAATAGCCTATCCCCATTTCTGGAAGTCACGACATTACAGAAATGGGAATATTCGCTATTCTACCATCCCAAACTTCTGTGACTGTGGCAAAGAAGTGTTTCGCTATAGCCTAACATTCTCTGGTATTGCTCTACCCTCTGTAGCTTGCCACAGAGTTAAGTACTACTTTTGACCTTACGCTCTAGTTCTATTTTTAACTGCTTAATTACTATATTGTACAATACACAGAAAGTAAAATACACACTTTTTTTTATAAGAACACATTTTATAAAAACAATGAGGCTGAAATTGCTTAAAAATTAAGAACAAAATAAGAACAAAATTGAGGCTCAGATAAAATGTCAAATGAAATTTTTATTTAAAAAAACCAAAAAAACAAAAAAAACTTATAGGCCTATTTGTTCCTTTAAGTTCAGTAGATGTCATTATATAATACTCTCTATAATACAGTACAGTAAGTGTCCTCCTGTCAGTTGGAGCCATTTTTAGCAGCCTTTTTTTCGGGTCATTTTTTTCCAGGCCCTTTTTTCAGGGGCAATTTTTTTCCAGGGCAACTTATACCTACATTCTGGTACAGTACAGTGTATACTGTAATAATTTGAAAAGTGTGTAAAATAAGAACAAAATAAGAAAATTTTGAGCCTGAAATCGGCCAAAAAATAAGAACACTGAGCCTGGGCAGAAGTTTACTGGTTCTTATAAAAAAAAAAAAGTGTACTTGTCTTAACTTATATTTTTATATTCGGTTTTCAGTAATGTTGAAACTATCATAAAAGTACGTGGAGGGGAAGACGAATCTTGGTTTTTCATGGTTGCCCTCCAAATGGAACTTGACGCAGCGCCAGGCGTGTGCGCAATAGTTCGAGCTCAGCAGGTAAATGGGGTGGGGAAACACACTGCGCTGATAATTATTGTTTATATGATCATTAATAATGCAATTATGATATTCGGCATCATCATAACCATCCTAATACTTTCATGATAATAAGCAAAAACATATTCTGTATAATCCTTATCTTACCAGAAAAGTCAAAATATTTGAACCATGTTTTTAAGGCTGTCAAGGGCGCGGAAACAAAAGTACTGAAAGACTGTTTAATGGCTATATCTGCTTCTATATCACAAGTTGAACTGGCACTTAAAAGAATGCATGGTAGGCTATAAAATACCGATTATGACGGTGACTGTGATGAGGATAATTATAATGATGATGCTACTACAGGTGATGATTATGATGATGATGATGATGATGATGATGATGATGATGATGATGATGATGATGATGATGATGATGATAATGATGATGATGCTGAGGAAGATAATGATGATGATTATGATAATGATGATGATAAGGATAATGATGAGAACAGCTAAACACTCGACCATATCGTAATGTGATAAAATATCTGTTTCACTTTTCGAATCCATGTATTGCATATTAAGAACAATGCCGCCCTGATGTCTTTTACGGCGTACTTCGACCGTTTTTTAATGGGTGAGTTTAAGTGGTACTTTGAATTTGAGTCAAATATAAATTATATTTTAAACTAAAACATTGCAGGTTGATATAAATAACAGACAACTTTATATGAAGACCTTAATGATCGTATTATATTGCTAGCTAAAGGTTATTTTGTAACATTGTAACCCAGTTACAAAACCGAAAGAAAAATTTCAGACCTTTCTTTTGTAATTTTTAATAAAGTTGAAACATATATAACGATTCTAGTTACAATACATAACAGTAATTTAGAAAAACTAAAACCTTACTTTACGTTTAAGGTGGGACAGTACTGCGTTTAAATCGAAGGGCTTACAAGGTCTCATATATGAGGGCGTGAGTCCTCATCCAAGAGTAGTAAGTACTCTATATCAGTAATTAAGGTCAATTAATTTATTGTTTTAATTCCACTCAAAAATAATGAGAGACCTGTCTGTGTTCAGTAACAACAGGTTTGATCAGTTTTGAGCAATTTAATCAAGCAACACTTGCCATCCATCAGAAAAAGAAATACATTGTTCCTTATAGTTTTCGAATGAGCTGCAAATTGAATATCAGTGCGCGCCAGAACCAACTTCGCACAAATTAGAAGCGTTTAATATATTGTGTGGACAAAGATAAGCGAAAACAAAGCATGGTGGCGACAAACTGTAAATAAAAATAATCCAGGTTACAGCGGGCGCTCTTCCGAAGCTGCTTCCTCGGACGTTACGTTTATTTATGCACAAAACGAGCAGAGTGGACTCTATTCTCTTTCAATAACTTTGTTAATAGGTACGCCATTAATATCATTTAAGTACTGTAATATAATAATTATTATTATTAACCTAGTCTTACCATAATATTGTTTTTTTTTTAAGTACGCTGGTGGTAGCGGCGCTCAAAGTGCTATATTATTTGCCTTCGATGCGGCACTAGGAGTCACTCAGTCAAATTCTGGTAATTATCATGCTTGAATGAATTAATATACCTATTTCATATAGTATTCATCATTTCTTTACCTTGGAGTTCCATTGAACGAGAGAACTGATAGAAAAATTATAATAATAAATAATTATTATATTATAGGTTACAAGATGTTTTTCAACATGCTGTGTCCTGCCCATAAGCAATTTGTTGAAACTACCAGAAATGGGCCATCAATTCAGTCATATGGTAATATCTTTATTAAAACATAATGATATCTTTTTAATTTTATAGTAATATGCTTAGTATAGTAGGCCTACATGTTTACTGCAATACCACTGCTGCTGTTACTGTTCTTTCAAGTGAGTTTGGAATCAGAGCTTTTTTCACACAAGCAAACATCTCACAGTCTACTGCGATATAGCAATAGTTTCTGCCGTTTCCACGTGGGTTATTGAGTATTTCAAAACGAAAAAAAAAAAAAAAAACATCAAATCTATTGGGCCTGTTACTGCTAGACTGAATAAATAAAACAGATTTATGTCCAAGTATTTCTTTAACTCAATTACTCTAAACCTTTACTCGAAATTACTGCTATGCCTAGTTCGTCATGTTTTTATTTTCTTGTGGCTCATTTCGTCGTTGTTGCTGCTGCTGTTGTGATTGCTGCTGCTATTGTTGCTGTTGCTACTGTTGCTTTTGCTGTTCTGCAGAATGCTGCTACGTTAACAACTACTAGCTAATAACACTATCACAAGTCATTCCCCAACATTTATTTACTTTATTTATTTACTAATATCTTTAGCCAGGATGACACAATCATTTTAAAGAAATGTTTTTCATTGTGGTCCTGGAAAAAAGAAAAAAATAAATAAATAATAATAATAATAATATTATTAAAAATAAAAAAAAAACTTCTCATCATTCCACCCCTATATTTACTTCATGGGGCATTGGCAAGTCCTCGAGTCCAGCCAGCAGGTTCTCCGCTGCTAATACTGCCATTAGATCTCTTGAGTCTTCAGTTGCACTGCCGATGTGGGGAAGGACAACTACAAAAATAACAAAAATATAGTGGCATTGATTGGTGACGAAATTTCTAGATAACATGTAAGATACAATAGCGATCATTTTATGAACAGTTGGTTACACACCACATAGTGTTGGTCATAGAATATGAAGAGGGTAAACAAATATGACAAAAATAATAAAATAGTTATTTCTATAATTCCATTTTGTGAAATACAAATAAAAATAATTCCAGCATCTATTCAGTGGCGTACCTAGGGGAGGGCGCGAGGGGGAGGGCACGTCAACCAAAATTACACCCCCAGTCGCCCCCCCTCCTCGAATCAGTTAAAAATCACCTAAAATCACCATATTTTGCAATTGGTCAACTAATCAAGTCCCCACTTCACCTTCCGCCATCAGCCCCCCACCCCAATTCAAGACGTCGCTGCACCTATACACTGAAACTTCAACATTACAAAATAATTACTGTTATTATACGACTGAATTATATCTCAATTATATATAATTATATATAATAGCTCACATATTTTTACACTACCGAAACGTGTTTTAGTAGGCGTGCCCAAGAATACGAGCATGTCCCATTTGGGACCAAGAGGGAATCTTAGCTGAATGATCCATTTTCGCATATGCTGTAAGCAAGCGATATACATACAATCGAAAAAAATATATATAATACGGTGTTTTTTAGGCTTACCACAGTTTGTTAGACTAAGAAGTTGGTGATCACTAGGTAATGGTTCTGGCGTGGTCACATCCAGTCCTGCGGCTTTAATCTGACCAGTTTTTAATGCTTGGTACAAATCATCGTGTTGTATAATACCCCCTCTGAAATAAAAATTAAAATTTATGGGGATGTTAGTAAATACAGAAATCAGTAATGATTTATTTTGGTATCGTGCAGATAAAAGTTATAATAGTAGTCTAGGTATGTGAAATATTATTTACTTTTGCATACCGGGGTTTTGTTTTATTTCTTTTATAAATAACTACTCATATTTTCATGTTTTCATATCTATTTCTTCAGTCGCACCACGCGGGAACATTGACACCAGGAAAATTAAGTTAGGAAACGTTGGGCATGTTAATAATTCTCCCAAAGAGTATAGAATGCTATGACCTTTGCTTGTACAGATGTAATAAAGTTTACCTGCTTGTGTTTATCAGAATGGCTGATGACTTCATTTTTTCAAAGGCATGTCGGCTGAACATTTCTTTAGTGTCAGGGGTCAACGGACAACAAATAACCACAAAGTCGCTCTCTCTCAAAAGTTTGTCAAATGAAACTGAAGACAGGAAGAAGATTATGTATTAGGTCTATTGTTGTATTCTTCCGGTGCGCAAACAAATTCACTTTAAAATTCAGGACGATAAGGAATAAAAAATGTCATTCACACTACGTCATGCTCCCAAAATTATAATTCATGAAATACATGAATATCTCGTATGCCTTCAATACTTTTAAATGTGATGGATATAAGCACATCTAAACTAAATATATAGGCCTAATAATAACAAAAGTAATCGATAATGAATAAAATAGGTATGAATAGCTATAAAATATAGGTATAATGAGAAAAAGGTATACTGTAAAAAAAATAAACAAAAACACAATGAAATAAAAAATGAAGACGCAAGCATTTTCATTTACGATGACGTAGGACCTATGAGAGGTCATTGAACTAACGCCACGCCACGCCAATATTTTTTATAAGCGCCGCACTAGCCTCTAAAAATGTTATAAGCTTAAGTTAAGAGCTTGGGCCTATTCGAGCATTTACGGTAGGCCTATAACACTATATAAGTAAAACGATTATCAAAATAGTCCTATAGAGAATAGTCATGTCAGATTTATCTCACCAAACTCTGCACAAATTATGTCTGCTTCAGATTTGGGATTCTGGTTATTATACAAAAATCTTTTAACACCAAATGGCTTTAATCTTCTTGCTACAGCAAGGCCAATTCTTCCTAAGCCGACGATACCGACGGTACTATCAGACAAGCTGGAACCACACATCCAAATAGGCTTCCAGCTACCCCAACCGCCACTAATAAAAAGAATGAATGCATAATTATTATACAAGTTTTTATTATAATTTTAATATTAGTTATTATTTAATTATAGTTTTAATTATAAGTTCTTATCGCTTTTCTTTTTACATTGTCGTTTATTGTATGTTGGAGTTACAATCACTAATAATTATCATCATGATGTTTATTTCTGAGACAATTGTTTACTTCTAATTTTGATTCCTGAATCTTATGTACTTTTTGCTTACATTTATCTTTTTATATTGTATATTTTTTTTTATAACTCAAGACAAATTATTAGGTGCTACGGAATTTTTGTATTTACGGATGAAAAGAAATGCATTTTACTAACTTGAAAAGTCTGTCATCATAAGTACGATTTTGTAAATAAGTGTAGGCTCTAATTAGACCTGGATTTGAATATATTAATATTTTGCAATTACTCCAATCTAATCAGTGACCTTACAGAACTTTTAATTGTAACTTTTGATTAATTAAGCTCACGCAAATTTACCTTTTTACGATATTGACTCCTTCGACTGTTCTCCGTGAAACCATTAGCAAGAGGGCGACAGTAAGCTCTGCTGTTGCTGTGAGAACGTCGGGAGTGAAGCCAACTGTAATGTTCCTAGAAAAAATAGAACAGCGGTATTAATCTGTAATTAACTTTTAGAAATAATTATAGTATTTTCATTCTCATTTAATGTAAAGGTTACTCACAAAAAATAGGATAGTAAAATAAGAATCAATCTCTGTATTTTAACTGAAATTGCGCCACAGTTCGTTTGTCTTGATTTGTCATAGATTCTAAAATTCTTACTAATATCGCTCATTTAAATCTCAATTAGGCCTATCTGACTAGTTTTTACCTCTGCTTGCAGGTAACAATGTCGATATGATCAAACCCAGCAGACATTGTGCTAATTATCTTTAAGTTAGGCCCTAGAATAAAACAGAAGATTGGTAATATTTAACATATGATAAATACTTTTTTTTTGTCTTTTTAATTTTTTTGTAAGATGTGTCTCCAAACGAAACTAAGCCGCTTTCTTTGTGTTGAAATTTACACAAAACGTATGTATATTACCTTTAACCCAGAAACCCGGTAGTTTGTTGATTGTTTATTGGTAGCGTCCCTTCGCTGCCAAAAATAGTTTTTTCGGCAGTTGCGTCCCCGGTGACATCGTGAGGGCATGGTGAAGGCTGGTTACGATTTGGTGACACATCGATTGAGTATTTTCATTCATCTGGCCATGTAAGTACAGATTCATGCTTATATTTTACACATTTTTATAGCTTATGGTGATATAAATTTAATAATTAGACAAAGACATTTTAAGTGTATACCCATACACTTAAATTAGTGTAGAAAACTATATTGTGATTATTCACCGGACGTGCCGTCTTGACCCAAAATAATGACGTCGGTACGATGTTTCCTTTTAAAAAAATAACAATTACTATGAATATTCTCAGAATTCTTCAATGCACGGAACATAGAATGTAAGCTGGGCACTTACTGCGCATAACGGTTGTCGGCCGATGTGATGCTATGAAGAAAGCGACACGACGTGCGCAACGGATCGTTTTTAACAACGATCCGTTCAGATTGCTACCGTCAATCAGCAGACGGCGTTGCGTCATCTATCGTTCACAGGGAGCGGAGTTAGATTTGTCGTACGACGCAGTGAGTGCCCAGCATTATTCTTTCTTAAATAATCATTAAAAATTACAATTTTTCATGGGACCTCATTTATGCAAAATGTGTTTGACTGTTAATCATTTTATTATGTATGTATTTTTATTCATTGCACAGGATTTACTGATAATTTTTTTAATTAGAGGTTTATAAAAGAAAACTGTTGTGTGATTAAGCCTGGTGCTTTCTAAGACGGAGTTGACGTTAAGGTAAATGAAACTCGAAAAAAGTGTTCCAAAGGCATGTTTATATACACTTTTTTCAACATCTTACTTGAATCTATTATACTGTGTATGATGATGGCATCAGGCACACAGATTTCAAGAAAAATACACAAACAGCGTGGTGTCCCTGTGCATTTTTGCACACATATTTGTGACATAGTTTTATGTACTTATTAAAACATTGATACAAACCAAAGTTGTCAATTATTCCATTTGAAACCAGTGTCAGTATAATCTTAGGTAAGCATGTGGTTAACATAAGTAAGAATTAGTTCAAGTCGGTTGTGAAACATTTTGTCGGTTGTAAAACATGTGTCGGTTGTGAAACATTTTATATAATTAGATCGTTTTATAGTATTATTATTGTAAATAATATTTTTTATTGTATTTAGTACATTTTGCATATAGTAAATTAAGTTTTTTGTAATTATAATTTTTTGTAATTGTTAATTATTTAATGTGCAATCTCTTTTAGTAAATTAATTGCTTTTTGTAATTGTAAGTTTTTGTAATTTTTAATAGTATTTATTGTGTAATTTTATTGTAATGCAGACAATTTTAGCCTTGTATCACCGTTTTGTATTTTAGTATTCATATAACGTAATAAGTAAAAAAAAAAATATTAATAAAAAAAAAAGTCATTACATTCACAATCTCAATATTCAAGCCCCGAGTGATTCAGAAATACCGGGATGGTGTCCGGCGGTGGATTAGATTAATAATAGGCCTAATAATAATGTTTATTTATGAGCGGACCCTTGCAACTGTGTTTCTATATAAAATGAATTTTACAAATGACAATAAAACTGCAGCTGAAACGGCGCCGAAAAGTATCGGTACGTAAAAAAACGCGCGCGCGCGTGTTATTTTAATTTTTGCCATAAGTTCTCTTATCAGCCTCTTGTTAAAAATGTATTGTCCCTTGCTAAAGTCAAAAAATCATAAAAAATAATTTTGAAATAAACTTACTCATATTGCAATAGCATACAAATTATTAACTTGTGCATAAAAATTATTGAATTTAAAAAATTTGTATTCTGATTTTAAAACCAAAAAAATTATAATAAAAATAATAAAACACTCTCAGTGACTGGAAGTGTTTCTATCATTTTCGCTGTAAACTGACGGCTAGACATTTTTAAAATACACTAATTGCTATGTTCAAGTTGATAACTTTTATGTTACTTCAAAATGGGCAAGTTAATTTCAAAAATATTTTATGATTTTTTTTGGTATTTAGTATGGGACAATTTAAGTTTAGAGATTTTTGAATAATACATTAAGGTCAACTCAGACAGCGTCGGCCGACGCAGCCCGACCCGATTTATCGTCGGGGGACAGTCTTAAGCCGTCGTGAGAAATATTAAACACGTTTAATATTCTACTACGCGACTACCCCCGACGCACACCATCGCGTCTGCGTTCAACTCACACAGACCCGACGCGACAACAAATCGCGTCGGGCTGCGTCGGCCGACGCTGTCTGAGTTGGCCTTTACTAACCTGCAGCATCTATAACCTCGACATCAATATTATCTGTTAGAAGACAGTACAGTCCGTCACATCCCACAATTCTTTTTAAGAGTTCATTTCTTGGTACGGGTTGGTCCTCACTTTCCCACATGATAACATTGCACCTGATATCAAAGAAAGGCATAATGTTAGAAAACGCTACAAAATTATCTTTTCATGGATGCATTAGGGAGTTTTAGCAAGATTACGAAAACTATACGGTAACGAATACGGTTACGTCATAAATTTCTATAAGACAACCCTTCATCTACAGTGGCATATTTTTCACAACGTAGGCGACTCGTGCCTTTTGCATGATTCAAGGATCATATTGAGCTCAAACACCATGTTGTTAAGAACGCTTTAGGCACGAATGACCGGTATTCGTATTCGTTATCGTTTTCGTAAGGTTGCGAAATCGCCATAATATCTTTTCCTAAATAATCCTCTTCCTACAATAAACCTTTAGCGCTATATAAATTTCTATATTATTATTATTATTATTATTATTATTATTATTATTATCTTTTAATAAACGAGCATAATATCGCAAGAAAACCGTCATATTTTTCATTTGCGATAGATAGGTATACTCAGAAATCTGGTAAACGTGGCAGTGCTGATCAGTTGGTGACATCGTGTGTGGCTTACTATACGCCAATTTTCTTATTCAAGCAACATAAACTCTGTACTGTACGCTACTGTCGTTTTTTGCAATATGTTTAGTATTTTTAGTATGATCATTTTGGAAAAGAAATCTCCACCATGGGTCCACTCTCTTTGTCTATAATCAAAGTAAAGAAAATCAATGTCTCCGTGGTCTTACCTCTTCTTTAACATAGTCACCGCCTTTGGTGATATTTGCCGAGTAACAAAGATACGTTTAGTCATAGAATAATCCATTCGAAGAATCGAAATACAACTTCTCGTTTAGTTAAAGTCTGTCGATTAAGCTGGAACAGATATAGATTTTATTCTGCACCAATCGTGCTGTATGGTCCCATTCAACATATTGATAACCCGCGTAATTTATACAATAATATATATTATAATAAACAAAAGCATTTTTGCTGGCGGCACATTTAAAATCAACAAATGTTGTAAAGTACATTACATGATATCAATGAAAACAATTGACAACTTGGACTGCATTTTCCCTGGTAAGATTAGGGACGTTTCGTTTTGTAGAGCATCGAGAATTTCACTGTTCCCTGACTGATTCGATTTCCTGATCAGTTCGGCGGTAGGCTTTCGTATCGAAAACATTCGGATTCGGACGGTGTAAATGCACTTGTTTAATGGCAATAACATTGTTTCAAGTACAGTCAAAACAGAAACTATGGTTTTCTTACATCATCTAAATTTAAATGCTGCTAGTGACTCATATCAGTATTTTACAAAGCCTCAAGTAAAAAAGACTTTACAGTACACATAATTTTACCATAATAACATACCGGTAATAAACACGGCACCAGAATCGTCACGTCCCATACTAACCCCAAACGCGGCTTTTTCCTAAACCTACACCGGTACACCCGGCATGTTGAAAACATAGGCCTATGTTTACCGGTACACCCGGCATGTTATGTTAACTTTTGCATTATAAGACTATTAAACAAATGCTTAGTACCACGCACCACCTGTTGAATGCCACCGCTAATGGTGTAGGCCTATGTTAATAAATTAGTTTATAGGCTAATGTATGTTCAAAATGTAGGTTACGTTGAAAACATACTGTATGTTTACCGGTACTTCATAATATTTTCTATATTGAAGTTAGCAAGTCTGAATTGAGGAAACTAGAAAATCTATTCAAGAAATCATGTGAAGCATCATTCTTAGTAATTACCGTAAATGCTCGAAAAAGCGCCGCGGCGCTTATAAAATTTTTAGAGGCTTCATTGCAGAATTCGAGAGCAGCGCTTATAAAAAAAACCCAACTATTTTGGTGACGTTCTCCATGCCCGTTATGTTACCGTCCACTTATTCCCGTAGTTAGATGGGCCTGTCCTGGTCCTTAATCGTTAACAAACGTTTGTAAAGAAATGCTTGAGTCTTCATTGTGTTATTTGTTCATTTTAACACTGCATACAATTGTATAATGCACCTCAGTACTCCACCCTACCCTTAAGTTAACTATAACTGTAGTCTAGGCTTAGGCCTAGGCATTCTTATTGAAAATACACTCTAGATAGGCCCGTTACCTAGTAGGCCTAGGCCTACATTATTGTTGAGAACCAGACTGTATATTTATGCGCCTATGTGTAGTAAGGCCTGCGCTGGGAATATATCCTCCAAGCAAAAATTTGACCTAGAAATCGATCCGCACATTTGGGAAAATAAAAGGGCCGATTTCCGCACAGATCTTTGCCGAAAATTAGGTTTTGAACAAAATATATATTAAATTTGAGCTGATTTTTGAGATACTCCGTGCAGTTAAAAAACTTTACAGTATGGGTTGGGAAGGGTTTTTGAGGGAGGCATTTATTTTTTTTTGTGAAAATGGATATGTTTATCATAAAAAATATATCAGAACATCAGCTCAAATTTGCAGGGAAAATTGTTAGGAAACTAGGTGCGCGCAATCGTAATTTTAACACTGCATACAATTGTATAACCCTGTTTCTAGGTGTTTTATTACACACAGAGTAATATACGGTACTTTCGATTAAAGCAGCGGCGTTTCGAGAGCGGCGCTTATCGAGCATTTACGGTACCATTCTTGTACTTTAAAAATGATTTTATAATCCAGCGTCTACTAAACCTAAAAAAAATAATTATGAATAATCAAATTTATTCAACAACATCCAAATAGGAGAACATACAGAATTATATATAGTATACATTGTAGAAATACTGCGAATTAGTTCTGTGTTGATGGCCGGGCGTTAGTTGACGCGAATTAGCATTAGTTGACGCAAATTGTCATGTAATGCTGTAAACTGACGCGATATTGCATTCAGAAAAAAAATTCATTTCCCTTGGTTGGTTTGGTTGAACAATTTGAAAAGCCGATGGTCCCGGTACTTCTGAGTCAAAGTTTCGGGACCGGGATTAAATGTTAAAAATATAGACCAAGAAAATATAAAAGGAAATGAATTGTCATAATCAGAAAAAGTGTTTCTTATAAGTAATTTTGAACAAATTAAGAGATTGATATTCTTGAATTCTGATTGGGATTTTGTTCCAGACTTTTGCTCTAGAGATTTTTAAAAAGAGCCATTCATTACAGAACAATTTTGAATTGGGGGGATAACGTTAAGCGAGTGAGCGTATCTCGTAGAATATCCATGTCGGTCAACAACCTTTTCTATATCATTACATAAGCGGGAAGGTGCAACACCATTTATACATTTGTAACCATTATGCCTTTGTACAACAGTCTAGGAATTCATTCATGTTAACCAGTGCCATAGAGCGATATTTTTTAGATTCGCTCTGCACGTTCATAGCTTGGCCTGGCAACAAAATATTCCATCGCAATGTTCGGTAGTAAAATCACCCCTGCTTCGAGCTTTTTTGCACACGGGACGCAAAAAATCGGAGTCAGTGCAAATAAAAGCGATGATGTCACCATCGGAGTTATAATCGACTTTATAGTTTACTAATATGCAAAAAATACATTTTTTTTCTCCCCGACGGCGGGGGTGGGGGTGGAGAAAAGGAGAACTCTCCCCATGGGGCCCTCACCGCCGCTAGCGCCACTCCTGTTACAACCACAGCCATTTCCATTTCCATTATCATTATCATTGTTATTACTATCATAACTTTTTGTTAGTAAATCTAATTTTCCTTATTTTTATCCTATCCCTTTCCATTTCTAAGCGTTTTCGTCAATTCCCATGCTTAGATCTTTATAAAGCTTGGTCCAAACAAACCCTATAGCAAAGATGTGCCTACTTAAATATCTGTCTCTTATACACATCTAGATGTGTATAAGAGACAGATGTCTCCGTGGTCTTACCTCTTCTTTAACATAGTCACCGCCTTTGGTGATATTTGCCGAGTAACAAAGATACTTTTAGTCGTAGAATAATCCATTCGAAGAATCGAAATACAACTTCTCGTTTAGTTAAAGTCTGTCGATTAAGCTGGAACTTGAATGATATAGATTTTATTCTGCACCAATCGTGCTGTATGGTCCCATTCTAACATATTGATAACCCGCGTAATTTATACAATAATATATATTATAATAAACCAAAGCATTTTTGCTGGCGGCACATTTACAATCAACAAATGTTGTAAAGTACATTACATAATATCAATGAAAACAATTGACAACTTGGACCGCATTTTCGTTTTGTAGAGCATCGAAAATTTCACTGTTCCCTGACTGATTCGATTTCCTGATCGGTTCGGCGGTAGGCTTTCGTATCGAAAATATTCGGATTCGAACGGTGTAAATGCACTTGTTTAATGACAATAACATTGTTTCAAGTACAGTCAAAACAGAAACTATGGTTTTCTTACATCATCTAAATTTAAATGCTGCTAGTGACTCATATCAGTATTTTACAAAGCCTCAAGTAAAAAAGACTTTACAGTACAACATAATTTTACCATAATAATATACCGGTAATAAACACGGCACCAGAATCGTCACGTCCCATACTAACCCCAAACGCGGCTTTTTCCTAAACCTACACCGGTACACCCGGCATGTTGAAAACATAGGACTATGTTTACCGGTACACCCGGCATGTTATGTTAACTTTTGCATTATAAGACTATTAAACAAATGCTTAGTACCACGCACCACCTGTTGAATGCCACCGCTAATGGTGTAGGCCTATGTTAATAAATTAGTTTATAGGCTAACGTATGTTCAAAATGTAGGTCACGTTGAAAACATACTGTATGTTTACCAGTACTTCATAATATTTTCTATATTGAAGTTAGCAAGTCTGAAAAGTTAGAAAATCTATTCAAGAAATCATGTGAAGCATGATCATTCTTAGTAATTACCGTAAATGCTCGAAAAAGCGCCGCGGCGCTTATAACATTTTTAGAGGCTTCATTGTAGAATTCGATAGCAGCGCTTATAAAAAAAACTATTTGGGTGACGTTTTCCATGCCCGTTATGTTACCGTCCACTTATTCCCGTAGTTAGATGGGCCTGTCATGGTCCTTAATCGTTAACAAACGTTTGTAAAGAAATGCTTGTGTCTTCATTGTGTTATTTGTTCATTTTAACACTGCATACAATTGTATAATGCACCTCAGTACTCCACCCTACCCTTAAGTTAACTATAACTCTAGTCTAGGCTTAGGCCTAGGCATTCTTATTGAAAATACACTCTAGATAGGCCCGTGAGTAGGCCTAGGCCTACATTATTGTCGAGAACCAGACTCTATATATAGGCGCCTATGTAGTAGTAGTAGTAAGGCCTGCGCTGGGAATATATCCTCCAAACAAAAATTTGCCCTAGAAATCGATCCGCACATTTGGGAAAATAAAAGGGCCGATTTCCGCATAGATCTTTGCCGAAAATTAGGTTTTGAACAAAATATATATTAAATTTGAGCTGATTTTTGAGATACTCCGTGCAGTTAAAAAACTTTACAGTATGGTTTGGGAAGGTTTTTGAGGGAGGCATTTATTCGAGAGGCATTTATTTTTTTTTGTGAAAATGGATATGTATATATCATAAAAAATATATCAGAACATCAGCTCAAATTTGCAGGAAAAATTGTTAGGAAACTAGGTGCGCGCAATCGTAATTTGAACACTGCATACAATTGTATAACCCTGTTTCTAGGTGTTTTATTACACACAGGGTAATATACGGTAGGCCTACTTTCGATTAAAGCAGCGGCGTTTATTCGAGAGCGGCGCTTATCGAGCATTTACGGTACCATTCTTGTACTTTAAAAATGATTTTATAATCCAGCGTCTACTAAACCTAAAAAAAATAATTATGAATAATCAAATTTATTCAACAACATCCAAATAGGAGAACATACAGAATTATATATAGTATACATTGTAGAAATACTGCGAATTAGTTCTGTGTTGATGGCCGGGCGTTAGTTGACGCGAATTAGCATTAGTTGACGCAAATTGTCATGTAATGCTGTAAACTGACGCGATATTGCATTCAGAAAAAAAATTCATTTCCCTTGGTTGGTTTGGTTGAACAATTTGAAAAGCCGATGGTGTGATTACGGATTTACGCATGCATGCACATGTCATGTTATGACAGAATGTGAAGAGAAAGGAGGCTAAGCAAATATGTAAGTGCTAAGTAAACTGAAGTTTCATATGAAAGCAAAACTACACTATGGCCTATACTGCGTTTTTAGAATTCTTTAGACGGCGCGTCTACGCCTAGGCTAGCCCTAGCCTAGGCCTAGTAGGAACGATTTGGTACTGTGTAGGTAGGTAGGCCTAGCCTAGGTAGGTTAGGCCTAGTGTAGTGGGTTTGCAGGAAGTGATCATTCTTACCTTTAGCTATTTTTTCCATCCCGCATAATAACACGATTTGGCGCTAATAATGCACCTCAGTACTCCACCCTACCCTTAAGTTAACTATAACTCCAGTCTAGGCTTAGGCCTAGGCTTTCTTATTGAAAATACACTCTAGATAGGCCCGTGACCTAGGCCTAGTAGGCTAGGCTTAGGCCTACTTTATTGTTGAGAACCAGACTGTATATATAGGCGCCTAGTAGTAGTAGTAGTAAGGCCTGCGCTGGGAATATATCCTCCAAGCAAAAATTTGCCCTAGAAATCGATCCGCACATTTGGGGAAAAAAAGGGCCGATTTCCGCACAGATTTTGCCGAAAATTAGGTTTTCAACAAAATATATATTAAATTTGAGCTGATTTTTGAGATATGTATGATGTATATATTATAAAAAATATATCAGAACATCAGCTCAAATTTTCAGGGAAAATTGTTAGGAAACTAGGTGCGCGCAATCGTAAATGCTGCATAATTGCATTGGTTATATATTAAGATTTGGTCAAAGCTTAATTTTTGGCAAAATCTGTGTGGAAATCAGCCCTTATTTTCCGAAATGCATGGACAAATTTCTAGGCCTATTTTTTGCACGGAGGTTATATTCCCCTCGCTGGCCTTACTATACAGTCTGGGACATAATAACCATCAAAATGTGTTAATTGCGTGATCATAAAGACTTATAGGGCATTAATTCAAAGTGGGTAATTTAACTGAATGGTACTTGAAATATGATATGTAATTTCTTAAATTGATTGTATAAATTTTGTAGCAATTTCATCTCAACTAGTTGAGGCCCAGATCAACACTGGGCCCTGTTTGCAATACAAAACTATACAAAATGACAAAAATATAAATTACAAAAATAGATAAATAAAGTATTATCTTGCTTAAGTAAATGAACAGTGAGTTTAGGTATTACAGTTAGATGCTCCTTTATAAGAAAAGCTTCATTTTTTATATTCACTCTTTGGTGAAGGCAATACAACATTTGACTGGCTATGCCTAAAATTATACAGTAATTATTTGGTCAGTACTGAAAATATATTTACAAAATAGGAAGGCAACAATGGCAGGAGGGTCCCTGGCACAGACAGGCCTAGGGAGCTAATACTGTAGCTACAGTATGGAAAACTGTAATTTTAAAGCTAATTTTTTAATTTAGTAATGGGCAGATTTTAAACAAATGTAATAATCTAAGCCTATATTTTCATGTTTCCAATGTTACAGAAATGGAGTGTTGCACAGTTGAAATGGAAGTGCAGAAAAAGACGATACAGAAATTGAATGGTTCTTCTGTGATAAAGTTGGATCTAGAATTTAAAGATTTGACGATCTTGCAAATTGATGTTGAGAATTCTAGGCTGCTAGAAGATCTGAGAATCTCTGGAAATCTTTTTGAAAGTCTTCCAGATTTTTTTGAAAATTTAACCAGATTAAAAATTCTGCATGCAAATGAAAACAAGCTCGTTATACTTCCTGATTCCTTTAAACATTTAGTGAATCTGGAGGATCTTCAACTGATTGGAAATCAATTGGTTGAGCTGAATCCTTCTATATGCTGTTTAGTGTCTTTAAAGAAAATAGTTGTTGACGAAAACTTATTAACATCACTGCCAGCTGAAATTGGTCATATGAAGAATTTGAGAATTCTAGAAGCTTGCTACAACAAGATTCAAAAACTACCGGATGGACTTTGTGATCTTGAGAATTTAACAGTTTTAAACATTTCAAATAATGAAATCAAATGCTTGCCATCAGAGTTTGGCACCTTAGCCAGTCTGAATTACATAGACATTTCAGACAATAAGATCAATATACTACCTGATTCGTTTAAGTCTGCACCGATTCTTGAGAGGTTTTATGCAAATTCAAACCATATATGTATTTTACCAGAATGGTTTGCAATGCTTCCAAAGATAACAATATTGTTGATGCGAGATAATTGGTTACAAGGGAATCCTTTTCCTGACAACTTTGGAGAAGTTAGTGTCTCCCTGCAGCGGTTTGATTTTGCAGGTAATTCCATTACAAAGCTGCCTTCATCATTTGGAAGACTTGTCAACCTAGAGTATGTGCACTTGGGTAGTGTCATAGGACAGCTGGAACGCCGGGGATTTCAGAATGGCAACTGGATCCCTGAGCTGTCAGAGGGCTTTGGCAATCTTGTTTCCTTAACAGAACTGCATCTTGACGAGAACCGGTTGAATTGTTTACCCGATGATTTTGGAAGCCTCTGCAGTTTGGAGGAAGTTGATCTGTGTCAGAATATGATTCATGTTTTGCCAAAGAGTTTTAGTAAATTAAGAAAGTTAAGGAAGTGTTTACTCTCTCAGAATCATTTAGAGTATTTACCAAACGATTTTGGAGAGCTTCAAGCTCTGAGAGAACTTAGGCTGGATAATAATGAGGTATTGTAATTTAATATCCAAAATCTCTTTATTTATAACACCACTCTTGCATTCAGAGACAGTACATTTTTTTTCTGTATTTCTCATAATACTGTGGGTCCCATTTATCTGCCCTTGATTGGTGGACTTTACTCACAAATAGATATTTTAAGTAGATATAATTATTCTTTTCTTCTTCAGTTATAAAAATAACAATAATTAAGTTATTCTGTATCACTTGTAAACTAGTATTTAGCCTCAATATTCCTTTCAGATACAGATTTATTTCATTTGTCCTATACATACCTGTATATCATATGTTTCTACCTGCATCATGTAACAATCACAAAACACAACTCTAAATCTGTGTATAGTTGAACTTGCCAAAGTCGAATCCAATATGCCATTGAAAATTTGTTCGACTTAGGTAAAATTCGACTTGCAAACACAACAATTTGGCATATAAAATAAGTTTGACTTAGAAATTGTTCAAAGTAGGCAAAGTTTAACTATATACATTATCTCAGATGTTCTGGTTATTGCTCATTTATTTTTACTTTGTTTTTTTTTTTTTTTATGTTCTTATGTATAAAGTTAGTTTATAAATCTAAATCATACATTTATATATTCATGAATGTTTATGAAACAGCTTTATAATTTTGCAAACATTTTATTAAGTTTGTTTTTAAATATTGAAATATTGTATCATGATTTGCATAACAATAACAATGATTAATATTTATACAACTTTCAAAAATTTTAGATTACAGAACTTCCAGTGTCGTTTGACAAGCTAACCGACCTGATGTACTTAGACTTGTTCTGCAATAAACTCACTTCAATTCCTACTTGTCTGAAAGTGATGAACAAGCTAATTGGCCTAGATATTGATGAGGTAAATTGATTGATAGTAACCTATAGAATTGTCATCGGCCGACATTTTTCCATGGAGAACGTAAAGCCACGATGCCCACACAACAGGTCATTTTTAATGACGATCTGTTCACACTGCCACAAAAAGTGCTCACAGGAGGTGGATTTAAATTCGTCGACAGACGGTTGTATGACCGTCGTACAATGCAGCGTGAGGCTTATGTCTTTGGGAGCCACTATGGCTCTTAATGCTTGAAATTGTTCCGAGTTTCTTAGCATGAAGTGTAGAGCTGAGTATACCTAAGCAATGTAGATATAGTGACTTGCTCACAGGCACAGGGAGAGATTGAACCCTGGCCTTGAGGTTGGAAAACCAAACCGTTCCCACCATGCCAAACATCTTCTGACATTAACCTACAGTATATTGAAAAAATAATTCCAAACCATGAATGTGATTTTTCTATCTTTGGAGAAAATTAACACATTTTCATGCTGATCATTTCCAATACTCACTACTGTGACATCAATCCCTTTTTTTCTGACTGGATGCCTATGTATGCATGTTGGGTACAGCTATCTTCAAACTTTGATGGCAGTGGTGGGCTTTGAGTGATTTGGGTTATGTTCAGGCTGGCTGTTGTGTACAGACATTGCAAAAATTGTTTAAGATAAAATACGAACAACTATGATTACAGCTGAGATGAGCAAATTTTTAGAAAAGGCACCTCTAGATGCCTTAAAGTAGCACTATCAGAATGTAAAAATACTTTTTCATATCATTATTTCCTAACAAAATGATTGCATTTTTCCAGAGTTTCCTGATGGGCATCCCTGGGTCCCTGCTGACCCCGCCACTATTCATACATAATAAGGCAAAATTCTTGAGTAGCTGATGTAATTGTTCTTTCTCACATTTTTAATTTTTTTTTCTCAGAACTGTATGAAAATGTCCATTAATGATATTCCAAAAATATTTCGTGGGAATAAGTATGCAGAACGTAACCCAGACTTTTCAAACAATTGGAGAGGAAAGAAACGAGCAGATCATTTTGAACCAGTTATTGAGGAGGTTTGGTGATTATTTTTTTGCTAATACGATTATCGATCGATTGATTGATTGATTTACATGATGATGGTCTAATAGTGGTTGTGGCAATGGTGGTGGTGATGATAATAGTAATAGGAAAGACTTATTTCAACTTCAAATGTTGATTATTATTGTTAATTTTTAATATTTATTTATTTTTTTTTAATTTCCAGGTTTCTTTTTCACATGATGAAACTAAAGAAGTTGAGGAGGAAGTCCAGGAGGAAGCAGAATGGAATACACACGCTCTGGAACATGCTGTGAGGCAGGGAATGGCGATGTGGCGAAAGAGTACACAATACAGCAAATATAGGGAAAATAGTGATAGTTACGAAGAAGAGGATGAAGATGAATATGATGAAGAAGAAGAAAAATGTGGTAAAATAATGCTTCACCTTTTTGTTTTTCTTTTAACCTTTCTGGAATGTCAATCAAGTTTAACAAGTGACCAATCAGAACTGAGCCAGAAACATGTGCTTGTCTTACAAACACATTTGTTGTCCCACAAACACGTTTGTTTCCCCACAAACACATTTGTTGTCCCACAAACACATTTCTTTTCCCACAGACACTTTTTTTGTCCCACAGACACATTTGTTGTACCACGAACACATTTGTTGTCCCACAAACACATTTGTTGTCCCACATATACATTTGTTGTCCCACAGACACATTTGTTGTCCCACAACACATTTGTTGTCCCAAATATACATTTGTTGTCCCACAAACACATTGTTGTCCCACATATACATTTGTTGTCCCACAAACACATTGTTGTCCCACATATACATTTGTTGTCCCACAACACATTTTTTGTCCCACAAACACATTGTTGTCCCACAAACACATTTGTTGTCCCACAAATACATTTGTTGTCCCACAAGTACATTTGTTGCCCCACAGACAGACATGTCGCACATATTTAAGTACAGTATGTATGCTGTGTTTTGGGACCTTAAACATACTTCGGTCTCTGATAATCAACCAGGCCAGTTTGAGGATGCAGAATGAACCAATGTAATTTGTAAGTTTCTGATCCTAGGTAGAAATATCTTACACCAGATAACCCATATTTTTGTAGTATGCATTTCTTTATTGATGCTTTCAGGTGATGATAATGAAGTTGAAGGGGCTCCAAGTAATGTAATAATTTGTGACAACAATGCAGAACCAGAAAACTGGGAGGATGAGTTAGATACTGGTCCATATGGTAAGGAGCATAAACATATTTTTTTATAATACACTTAAATTAGATCCTTGTCACTTGATATTTTATGAAATAATATGCCAACCTAGGGCAAAATTAATTTTGCAGTGATGTCATTTCATTTCATAGCCAGGATTTAATTTTCTGGATAAAAATGCCTGTCAGCATGTAATGCAAAGAAAGATATGGAAATGAAACAAAAATTATTTTGCCATTGAATTGTGTAAATAACCAATGGTATTAATGCCACCATTCAAATGGTCATGAATTATTATTCACATAGTGAATAATAATTCTACTGATTAAAAATGCCTATCAGCATGTAATGGAAAAAATATATGGAAATGAAACTAAATTTTAGTGAAGAGTGGTGCAATATAAATAATGTGATTATTTTGCCATTGAATGCTGTAAATAACCAATGATATTTAATTGACCAATCAAATGAGAGGATCTAATTAAGTGTGTTAAGCCCTGTCCAGACTATGAGATTATATTTGCCAAAAAACTGTTGTGTCCCCATATTAAGTCATGATGTGCCTATATATGGTCATGATATGTGATGTCATCATGACCATATTTAGGCATGTCACATGTCTTTTATCAAACCAAATGTGAAGTCTGGATATAGCTTTATAAAATGGTGTATTTTTAGGTCCTGGGTGGTGTGCTAATCATTTCTATTTTTTTCCTTTCCTTTATGTTTTATATAATGTGTATTCTCTCTCGCATACAAATATTGACTGCTCGAGAGGGGAATGGTGAAACTATTGCCCCGAGGTGATGCGGAGACCGTAGCCTATCTACTCGAGGGCAGACTGTAGCCTATCTTCGTGGGGGAAGATATACTACAGTCTCCACATCACCGAGGGGCAATAGACTTCACCGTTCCCCAAATATAGAGCAGTCAATATTTGTTTTGTATACCTCATACATATGTTCTACAAGGCCTAAAAAAGTACTTACTTCATAGCCTAGCCTAGAGGCCTAAACACTAGCCTATGCCTACAGTAGGCGATCAAAGAGTGTGTCTGGGCTAGCTCTTTGCTCATATCCTCAATTTCAACAACACCCACTTCTTAACCAATCAGATGCCTAGAATCTATGTATGAGGTAAATAATGAATAATAATTCTACAGATTTAATGTCTTGTATTGATTCCTTGTACCTTTTTTTTAGAACGCGAGTATAATTATGTGTATCCTAATCCGGAACCGAGCCGTTTCTTTTTCATTCCGGCAGAAGACCACCCCATGTGCTTGCAACTAGGACGGACTTTGTTCAATGATAATCAACCAGGCCAGTTTGAGGATGCGGAATAACCCGATATAATTTTACCTTAAAGATATACCATCTGTGATGCTGAAGTACTTAAAATAAAATTTGTAATTGTGTAATATGTAAAGGTAAATTTTTAGCTTTCAATTGAAAATTAGAATGATATGCTCTATATCTTCTTTGCGTATTAACTGACAGTTCAAATTTCATTGCATTGACCTTTGACTTTAAATTGGCTGGTTATCGATTTAAGGATGTTTGTAAATTGTTTTGGTTTGTGTTTCATTGGAAGTTATGATTCTTTTATTTGAGTTATTCTGTATTTTGATTAGTTTTTGAGGTTTTTCTACATTTTATAATTGATGGTATATATATATTTTTAAATAAGGGTCTTTAGTCTTTCTACTGGGGAACCTGTTCAGTAGGAAATCTACTGTTCTTCCACAGGGATTAGTACAAAAAATGACAACAATCACATTCAATAAATTAATTGTAGGCTTAGGCCTAGGCCGTATAGAAAAAAGGAGAAAATTAACTTAATAGGTAGTTTTCGCTGCACAACGTTAACCTTCACTTAAACGTTAGTACACAACATGCAACGAGATAGTTCTTCCCTTTTTTGTAAACAAATCGAAATACTCATGCGCAAACCTGTAACTAATGTACATCGAGCACGTAAAATCCTGAAATTCACATACTCCACAACACAATGAATAAATTATGACGTTATCCGTTAAGGTTAAAGTCGTGCGGCGAAGACTACCTAACACATCAACTGTTTTTTCTTTGGCCAAACCCTTGCATAATGGGAAATACAGTTTATCTTAGTTTTTAATTAAAATATCTATTTGAGATATTTTAGTATCTAAATATATTTTAAACTACGATATTCATTTACGTTTCAGTTCAGCTTGCCTTACATAATTACATAATTGATATGTGAATATCTCATGCAGATGTAAAACTAATATGTAGATATTACTTGCAGATATGACTTAGACATATTTATTACCCCAATGATATAGCCTATTTTCTAGTAGTTTTGTCATCGGTGGCTATTTTCCTACACTCTACTTAGAAATAGGATGTAAAGTAGATTTATTCAGGGTTTGAATTAACAGCTTGTAGCTGTGTTAAAAGCAATGTTGTAATTCAGTATATTTTTAATGTTTGAACTCTCCACTGCCGCAGCAAACCTTATTTTTATATACAGTGATTTTGTATGAATTTTGAATATTTTATATAGTCTTAAAGAAGTGATATTTATTTTATAATCAGAAAAACTGGGGAAGACATCTTAACTACTAATTTCTGTATATGTCATGACACAAACTTTTTATACCTCGTTCGATCAATCAATCAAATACCAAGTTATATAATGTAATGTAGTTGAATTTATATAGCACTTTATACGGAAGTCACAAAAGCACTTTAGGTGTGGACCAGCTCGTACAATAACTTGCTACTCCCCTCACGGTATCTTTGTGTCTGAGCTCCCCGGTAAACCTGTACCAGCTATCTCTGTCCACAGCAGGGGCTGCATGGACCAGTACACCAGGGTAACTCCCTACTTTTCTTGAAAGATGTACTGGGTTGTTTTGAGTGCATATGAGCCAAATTGTGTACACTGAGCCTCAAATATAAGTTTTTTATTTTGCCAGCAAGTGAACTAACAGACTAAAAATTAAATTTCTTATCATTCAAATTGGAATCATCTGTGAGAGGCAGGTTTGCAAAACGAGGTATAAAAATAGTCTTGACTTTTGTTGCAGTCAAATTCATATTGCTTAAATCATTGAACTGAGTTAATGAGAGGGGAATTAAAAAAAAAAACTGAAAATGTTTTTAAAGATAATTAGAACTTCAAATACCAACTGATGAATATAGGTAAATTTTTACTAGTTTTCAGAGAAAAACACACCTGTAAGTCACACAACATTATCACCAGCAGAAGTAATACTGCAATTCCTAATAAACATTCCATTAATAATGTAATATGATTTGTATTTCTAAATATTATTTGATTTCTTTGATGAATGAAATAAATAAAATATATTTGTGGAGATTCATTGGTTACTTGTGTCCCAGACTTGTTATTAAAAAGTTGCTTATTACTGCCTTTTTGACAGCACCACCAGGGATCCAGGATGTTCTTGATTTAAGTTTGGTATGGCACGCATTGAGTGCATAAATACTTACCTTTCATTGTGTTTTTGTAATCCATGTAGAACAAGAATTTCATTATAACTCACTGGTGGATAAATAGCCTTACTGAGCGAACCAAGTGACTTGAACAGCAGCGGTATTTACATGAAATACGGAAGAAAAACCCAAAGACTACTACACAGAACTCATTGTGTGCACCTAGGATTGCATCCTTTGAAAAGAGCAATTGGTCATTTAAAAGATTTGCATTGTGCTTAATGCTATGGGAGTGGTTTGTGACTGCTGTAGCAGTCGTAGGGAGGGCACATGTTGACATCATTCCACAAGGACGGGCTAAAATGCACAGCTAGTAACCCCCTACTCTTCAGAAGGATGCAGTAGATTCATCAATGTGCACACAAGCCAGGTGTGTACACTGCACCTCACTTATCAAAGAAGATTTTGTTCTACCAACCAAATCCTGCTTGACCAGTGCTGATGTTAAGGCTGTAATTAGCGGTGTCCCTGCCTTATCGCTCAGTCACTCTCATTATCAAGTCATAGACTGAAAAATTACAAATTCTTCCACTTATTAACAGATATTTTACTACAAAAATCCTTAAAATTGCTGCCAGAAATTTAAAGGTATATGCAAAGCTTAAGAATGACTACTACTTTCTGGTTTCAATTTGTAAGTTAACACTCAGAAATGTGCACAGTCCCTTTAATAGCAGTGTCCCCCCTTAATAGTGATTTGCGGTGTCCCAAAGAATGGGTTTTATTGTGAAGTCTAATAAATCTACATACTTTTAGCAAACCAAAGGAATATTGAACTGCTTATAGACTTAGGCCCCTAGGCCAGTTCAATACGTTATTACTGTATTTTCATTTGAAAAATAAGAATAAATTTCGTGGTCAAGTTAACAGGAGTTTAAATACTACCTTTTATAGTATAATCATAAATTTCTGCAATCAGATTTTGTAAAGCATCTGTAAATACAGTAGGCTTATTTTGAAAATGTAGGCAATAGTTATTTTAGTTTTAAATACTATTGCTATTATTGATTACTTTTTTTTTGTATTATACTATTTACAATGAAAGAAATACACGTTTATGAATGAAAGTAGCTTGCCGTTTAATCAATATATTACTAAATAATAATTATGCACACTCCAAAAAACGAACTGCTTGATTCAATCATGCAGGTATAAAATAGCTCTATCTCTATGATTCACTACACAGACAGTGTACCTGTACTGTATTTGTTTTTATGTGACGTAGCCACTTCGATATTGAATATTCATATATTTAAATCAATCAACCAAGCGTGGCAAACATAAACATTGAGTCGTCGACAACCAGAAGTCTTGACTGGAGTGTGCGGGGAAAGATCATTTCGTGGAAAAGCAATACATAAAATGCTGTTGTTTTGTAGTTAAACCAAATATTTTATAATTCCATATACCCCATAGTTGTCATGGTAGACTGTGCTGACATTTTAGAACAGTTGAAAATTGTTTTTGAGGCCTTTGATGTTGATGGTCGCGGAAGCATCAATGCTGATCATTTCTGTGTCATAGCCAAGGAGCATTTCGGAGAAGCTAGACACAAGGTAAGTGGTAGGAAAGAGTGTGATGATGAGGAGGATGTAGACTGGGGCTACGTCTAGCCTAGCTTCTTTCGTAAAAGCCTAATATTAGTATGGCGGTATTTTTCCAAATATTTGGATCTGTGTTGATTTTTCTTGAGTTTACAAAAAGGCAAAGATCGACTCAAATATCTAGACAGTGAATCAGGACGTTTTCGTTAGATTTTTAAGTTTATTAAAAACGGTAATAGCCTGCACCCTATCCATACAATACATCAGGCCACCAACTAAGCTAAGGGTTGGCGGCAGGTAGTAGATAGAGGCTCGTCTATCTATCATAGGCTAGCTAATTTAGTAGTTAGTACCCTGTATAGGCAATGTATATCCTGTTTATTTCCAATTTATAATTAAACATTAATTTATAAACAAATGCTCTCCTTGAAATTTCATTGAAAGCTATACAAAGTAAAATGGTACAGTATTGAAACATGACATGATGGACTTTCCAGTGGTCCTTGCCAAAACTACTGTAAAAGGTAGGGCACCATACATGCTGTACAGTTGATAGTAAATTTTCATTTTGTTGCCTTGTTCTCATGCTTGGTCATGACTCTGCGGAGTAAAGTCGTAGCGGCCACAAGGGAAAGTGGCCGCGCTCAAAATGTATGGAACACCAGTAGCGCTATACCGATTTATTGATTGATTAATTAAAGATTGATTTGTCTACAGATTGATTACAGATCGAAACATTTTTGTACGTACATGACATAATTGAATTATGATATGATTAAATTGATATTTATTATATGGTATCAGTTCGGATTTTTATGTATAATGAACTTTTATTTTATATTTCATTCAGGACACAAACGGATTTCAACATGGGATCTGTCAATACTAAATTTACAATGTAATAAAATGTGATGAACGTGAAAAACATAGGTCAAATGCAATGACAAACAGATGTTCATTCACTAAAGAACAAACTGAACACAAGTTAGTAAAATTCGAATAAATAAGTAAAGAAGTCATTTAAAGTTTAATATCGAACTCTGATGCCCATTGTCCAACATACATTTTGCATACAGTACTGCGCGCTTGGCGCTCCATACAAATTGCTGTGTATCGACTTGTGGCCGCTTTCCCTGCCGGCTGCTACGACCCTAATCCGTCTCTGCCAGTCAATCCCACCCCCTAACAATTTTAGTCATTTTATCATACCGGTATTAAAGAGCACAATATTGTATCCACTATGGATCCTCTTTTAGTAATGGTGTCCTGACTTCCCGATCAATAACTATTTTTGCTTCTCTTTTTCCTCAAAATTAGTTTTATTATCAGGACAATACCATGAATGGCATGTTGTTCATCATACTAATCAATTACTAATTATAATTTTTAAGTTGTAAATTCTAGATTTAAGAAGGAAGATTGATCAGAATAATTAAAGACTCAAAAAATGTTTTTATCATTCACAATGCTTTTGTTATAGGTGTGTATGTTTACTTTACAAATGTGCGATAAGTTTGTTCTTTGTCCCGACTCATTGAGTAGAAGGTTCTGACTTTAATTTTATGTAGGGAAGAATCTCTTTTCAAAGATCGTGCGTAAGTTGTTGATGTATGTTAGAGATAGTCCATCAGGGTCTTTTTGTTAAAAGTCACACTGAGAAAATGCAAATAAGAATTATTTAATGATGTGTTAACTAACAAAAGCATGCCACAATATGTGGACCTTAGACAACAGGCTGTGTGCAAGAGGAGTTTTGTTATCAAAATAAATGTATTGATTCTAGGCCTGATGATTCATAAGTCCCACTTGTGAGGAACTATCAGAAGCTTGATTTTCATCCACTGATTTTATAATCACAACAGTAATGTAGTAATTGCCAATTATAACAGTCTATAGTTATGTCATAATTTTATTTTTCCTTATTCTTTTAAAATGAAAGTCACTTTATTCTACTGTTCTGATCATAATGATAAATGTTGATAATGTTTGGATCCTTATAAAATTTGTTTATGGATTTTGCCTAATGAATAAAAAACAAGGTTTACTCCCTTCTCTATCTGAAAATGAAGGATATATGACAATTAATTTTTCCTTGTCTTAGTTCATAGTAGTATTTCCATTTAAAAATGGTAAACAAATTGATTAATTCTCTAATCTGATTACATTCTTGAAGTGTTTGATTTAGTGTTTGTACCAGATAGTGTACAGTATGGTTAATTCTCTGTGAATAGGCCTACACCTAATCCTCTGCTAAATACACATCAGCTTCAGCCTGTAAGGGCTTAACATCTTGATCACCTGCTTATAAAACAAATAAGGAAAACCATAAACAATTTTAAAAATACTATTATTAACAGCTGCTTTTAATAATATACAGTAAGTACAAATTATTCTAGAGGTAATGGTAGTGAATACCATTTATTGTGCATAGCCGTACTGTATCTGACTTGTACATTACATTAATCCTTGAGAATTGGTTATTTAATTGTATCCTGATGATATGAAACATAAAAATTCAGTACATTGTGTTATTACGCTTGGTTATGCTTATTGGTTTATTCAAATATATAAATAGCACAGAGCTTATTCAAGTGCAGCTTTTATTAAAGAAAATATAATGTTGGTATGGCAACGTATTCAAGAGAACCATTACTTATTTATTGTATAATGTTCATCTTATGTATTGTTGAACACTTTCCTCTGTACAATTCAAGCAGTGTATAACCAGGGAGATGTAAAAAATATTTTTTATATCTCCTTGGTATATCTGTGTATGGCCTCATAGAAAAACGTCTCTTTAGTGCATGAATTCACATTATAATATATGAATTTAATATTTATTTATTTATATACCATATTTATGTGAATAAACACCCTCCCTCCCCCTCCCATTAAATAAATGCCTTTTCTAGAGCCTATTTTGAAATAAGAAATCCCTCAAATAAATACTCTGTGGTGTTTTTTTTTTCCTCAAATAAACACTCCCCCTAAATGACTGTAAACGCCATGGAAGCAACATCATTCTTAACACATTCTATTAATGTTCTACTCCAGTAGAATTATACTTTTTCTAACCTGGTTGAGATCAATAATGTCTCAATGATCTTGCAATTAAATATTTTGACGGTAATTATGTGTTGTAGTTCCACTTTTACAGTGAAATTAAGGGGCATTAATTTAGGTATAGGTGTCCATTTTGCACCAAAAATGCCCACAAGTAAATGCCCCTCAAAAACCCTTCTCTACAATAAATGCCCCGGGCATTAAATAAATACGGTAATTTATTTATTTTTTAAAGATTTGGGAAATTATCTGCTACTTTTAAATGTTCTTTTTGAGATAAATAATTATTATAATTTTAAAAACTTAAAAGACAAAATTTTTAAAAATGATTTTTCAGAGGAAGCATAAATATTTTAACCATAATTTAAACTCTCTAATTTTACAGTTTTAATTGACCCTTTTTCTCACTAATTTCCTCATCCAAGTTCATTTGGCTTAGTTTTTCCGGTCCAGGCTATGTATATTTCCTTGGGATTTCCTCAAATCCTCAGTTACATTGTCCTCCTGACTAACAATATTCATAACCTGTTTAATTTTTATTTTAACATAAAATTGTCAATTGCTAAAGTCAAATATTGTACTCTGTAATGAAGTACTTTAGTATATTGTCTGATTATCAAGCTATAGACAGAATTAAAAACCCTATTTGTGCGACCTGCCAACCATCATTTGCTAGAAGAACATCTTGTTTTTCCTAGCCGACACCGATCATCTGTGAAAAGTAACGTGAAAACTGAGAATAAAACTTTATAAAAGCAGTGCATGGAGGTTTTTAGAAGTGCACTGGAAACACCAGGGTGTGGGTGTAAAATTCGCTTTGGCCCTCCGACCCATTTTTATGCCCACCCCTGATCTACTGTTACTGTTGCATTACATTTTATAAAGTTTGACCAATGTATAGACATTCCAGGAAATTGATAAGAGTGAACAAGTTTGATAATTATAATTCATATTCCTCAGTCAAGGATAAAGGAATTCCTAACATGGAGGCATCTATCCGAAATGACTCGCTATACAGGATACAATAATCTGCACCTTTGCTTCCCTTGGAAGATACTTTATTTTGTCAATGTGTTCTTAGTCTGCTTGAAATTTAGGTCTTCATGCTCAGTACTTTGCAATTTATTATTATAGAATTATTATTTCACAATTTTATCTTGGGTGTAGAAAAGTACTCTCTTGTAGTCTTAATTGGTGTTTAGTAGGACCGACAGTAGTGAGCTTTCAGTTTGTTGGATGAAACGACGCTAAAACGGAATCACTCATGCGTGACTGTCCTACCGGGCGTTCTGCGTCCTACTCCTATGGACCTTTCCGGAGTGTCAGAACCTTAAAACTGACCAATCAGAATGGTGCCAGGAATACGCCCGCATCCAACAAGCATGTATACACTAAATATAAAAACTCTTATTTTTATCTTTGTAGGAGATTGTTGGTCTTATCCAACTTTTGGATCCTGAAGGTAGTGGACAGATCAGTTTCAACTCATTTTGCGACGGTGTACAAATAATTAATGATATGGCAGCAGTAGAAAAATGTAAGTAATAACCAAAATCTGCGTTTAATTTTAATAAAGGAAATGGTTGGGGACTTCTAAAGTGCATATGCAGTCTCTGTGAACTGGACATTTTATACTATGCTTTGCACAGATTATTTTCTGTCAGAATCAACAGGTTATGTTTGACTATATCTGATAGAATACACAATTTTCTGACATGGACATGGAATGACTGTTGTTGGGGTGGGTGGGGAAGGTTAAGTTGGGGAGGGGCTCAAGGATTAAAAAAAAAGGTGATTCAGTACAATTTCAGTGCTAAGCAAATTCCCGGTCAGGGAAGGGAGGTGTGAGCAGCACCTAAGGATGCACCTTTTGGGGAGGGGTGTATTTCCACGCTTTATTTTTCATTTAAATCCAATAGTAGCAGAAAGTCACCCGTACAATGTTGTATCAGCAATGAATGTTAAACTGCTGTATTTGTTTGATTTTCATTTCATATCAAATGATAACTAAGCGATAAAATATGAAAACAACATGAGCTCACTTATTAAACAAAGTAATGTGAACATACAGATTACATTTTCACAGACTTTGATTTACAAACAATAAAGTCCTTGCAGTCCTACCAATAATATTTAAAATATTATCAGATTATTATTTCTAGGAAGAAAAACAAAATATATGAACAAATCAAAATTTAAATTTGGCATATCTTTCTTTTGAACTTGCAAGTACTGGAATACTGCAATTGACTCAGGACACTGCAGACTGTTTTACTCCCAGTATACATTCATTGTTACATCAGACTAAATTTAGCTTTTTATGTGCCTGTTTCTGAATTTCAGGCTACTAATTACATTAATCTACTCATTAACACGTCATGGAATCATGTTATTAAAGTATAGTATGCCAGTGTCTAGGCCTCGTTTACCTGTTGTTCAGGTTCTGAATCCCTAGAATATTGATTTTGAATATTTGGAATGGTTTCAGTAATTGTAACAGGTAGCTAGTAATAGCTTAGGTATGAATGATTAATGAAGCTACCTGAATAACAAGGTCATGCAGGTAAACAGCAGAGCTCTACCTTTAGGCAGTGTTGGTATACCTCCCTGATTGGTGCCACCTATTTGTAGGTGTCTAGGGGAAACTATTTGTGTCATTCCAAAAATATTGTGTTTGTATCTAAAAACATAGTTTTACCATCCTAAACTCCAGAATTGTTCCAAGCCACAAGGGGATGCACCACTTAACACCACCAGGGGTTTCAGTCGTGGACCCCTGTTGTACTGTACCATGGCCATACATGTAAATTCAAATTTTTTAAATCAAATTTCTGCAGCCATCACTGCCTTTATGTATTTAGTTTTGATTGTTTCTTGGTAGCACGTGTTTGTTTGCTGTGTTAGTTTTATGCAAAAATAATTAATAATCGATTGAAGTGAATTACAGCTCCCATACTCCAGTTGAAGATCACTAAAATGTTGGATGCCATTGGCCTATGATCATGTGATCCCATCCATATGTAAAAAATTAAATGACTATAACCACTAGAAGCTTCCATTCTAATTGATGTTTATTTAGATTAGAGAAGTCCCCTGCAATTGGTTGTCATAACAACATTCATCTCTTCTGCAGGTAACAAGCAAGTTCTAGCAATGAACAGCCTTGGCACTTCATTAACTCTGGAGGACATTGATGGACACTGTGAAGATGAGGTTTGTTCTACCAAAATGATATTTATTGGTTTATAATCAATACTACGTGTGAGATCAGAAATATGAATAATATTATTATGATAATTTTATCATCAGTCATTTCTAAGCTATATGTATTTTTGTCATCTTGTCTTATATTATCTTTTCTCATAATCTTTTAGAATCATATTTCTTCATAGTTCTGGACTTAATTTTAAATTATACAGTTTTTGTCAAGAAAGTATTATTTATAGGAGCCATATTTTGTTTAGTATAACAAAATACAAATAAAATGGGTCGCAACTTGTTTGATTGAAACATGAGCAGGCCTGTACCAAGTAGGATCATGTGAATGAGAAGATCTCACCCCCCTCCCCACTGAACCAAGAGTTACTTGAGTTCTTGATAGAATTGTGATAAATTTGTACTAAGTATGCAGCTATCTTGAAACCCAGTATGGCGCAACAGGCCTATAATCAGGTTTATTGGATTTCCTATACGCCAAAGTGTTTTTTTAATAAACAAAGTTTATAAAATACTGCTACAGTTACAGTAAACTTGTCAAAAAAGGTTTACGGGCCTGCGACAACCATTCTTTCCTTACAGTAAGAATTTATGAAGATATCTGTATTTTTATTTTTATAAATTCTCAACATGTGATTCGCCACTTACAGAATAGTGTTCTATAAACTAAGTTGCTTTATGAGACTAAAAAGTAGAGTGGTGTTTAGTTGGTACAGCTATTTTAAGTATGACATGTTTTGTCCCCAGAATTCTGGTTTAGGTGGCAAGCTTCACTCCAACATATTCTCAAGTTTAAAGTAGCGGTTCATAGCAACATCATATACAAGAATTTCTCATTTGTAGTTTCTCTCATGGACTGTCACTAATGTAATTAGATTCAGTAGGAATGTGAAATACATCTGTGGTATGTTGAAAACTGATGAACCACTATCATATTGCTAATGATGTCTTGCTGTGCTATGGTGTTATGTGGCATGGTATGGTGAGGCAAATCACTGTTCCACATGTCAGAAATAATTTTCTCTAATATTATTAGATATTTTTAACTAGTTAAAAACTAGCTCAGAAATTTAACTTTCTCATTTAGCAAAAACAATATTTTAATACACCGAACGACCATGAGTATATGCATGCAATGTTATTCTTTAAAATAATTCATAAATTATCATCGCAATACCTTTCTATGAACCATAACAATTTTTAATTTGTGTGGGAAACAAAATAATTAAAGTATAGAAATCATATTTATTATTATTATTATTATTATTAGTTTTAGTATTATTATTATTATTATTATTATTATTATTATTATTATTATTATTATTGTTATTGTTATTATTATTATTATTATTATCTAGTGAAAAATTATTGCCAACATTTTTTCAATTTTGTTGTTGCTGTCGCTTGAAGCTCAAAAGTGGGAAAATTTAACAAGACCAAAATAACATTATTCATAATGTTTAGTTTTCGATATAGATTTACATTTTCTATGAGCACGAAGCTACTAAAATGCTTTGTGTTATGCTTGAACCGTCACAAATTGACAGTTTATTCAATGTAATTTACTGGTAGTGTATCAAAATCTATTCATTTCCTTGGCAACTGCCAGAGTAAACTTCAATACCCTTGTGCATGAGGGGGTATAAATTGATGTCTTAGCCTTCAGCATAGGAAAATGCATTTTAACCTTCACTAATTTCTGAAAGATTCCCAAAATAAAGACCCTAAACAATAGATTTAAAGCTTTAAAGTCTTGCGTCTCTACTACCACTTGCTTCCACTAGTGAGACAAACAAAATAAAATCAGAAAAACCCATATGCATATATGAGAACAAATTAATGAGAGTCTGTTGTTATTATAAATGGGTGTGATCCTAGAGGCGAATAACAGATTGTGGTGATGTCATTCATCCTGTTTATTTATGGGAGTAGGCCTTATGACTTCAATGCACACAGTACGACATAGTGCCCTCTATCTTTCAACTTTGAAATGGCCTGGGATATCAATAGGCCGGGACAAGTTAATATTTTATATGATACTGTAGAACAATTTTTACACACTTGAATCACAGCCCTGGGACAAAATATTGATAATAGGATTGGGATTGCAACTTTCTAAAGCTATATATAAGAAGATTTTCTAATTTCACAAGAACTTTCTTTCCTAATCAAAATAGTTCAGATGGGAAAATGTCTCTGCACTGCTTTGAATACTTCTTTTATATACTAAAATAAATATTAAGTAGAGAATTTATAAATGTGTATCAAAATACTATATAATAATATATATATTATTCTCTAGATGCATGGGGCTTCTATTCAAGGTTTTAGGTTCAAACTTTGAATCTAAAGATTTGTTTTTTATTTATATTTGGATCCAGTATTATTTCTTTAACGTTCTAC
>NW_022758217.1:146844-256967 GCF_011630105.1 Anneissia japonica
ATATATAATAAAATAAAAAAGATTAAATAACTTACAGCATTTATTTTTAAAAGAAGCCCCCCTCCCCTTTTTAGTTTGCAAAAGTAATCTCGAAAAGAAGCCAATCCAAGGGTGCTAATAGAGAAAAGCCCAGGGCTTCTATTTGAGGTTTTCACGGTCTGCAGAAAAAGAAAACCCAGGATGTATATTGTTGAATTTGCTAAAAAGAGACACCTAATGAAAATTTATAAATAAACAATTACATCATAATTGGATTATAAAATCTTGCTTGTTAAATACACTCTTTTATTAAAACTAAAGCCACCTAAAGCATTAACATGTGTTCATAGCACCTATCAACGTCTTTTTCTGTTCTTTTCATACCACACAAATATTGATTTTAGAGTAGCTATTGCTCTTGCTCCCACCATATGGCAACCTTCATCTCTATCTCTCACCTTCCACTATTTTGCTTCATAACATACCAAAGGTGTGAAAATCAATGTGTGTTATCGAAATTGTTCATTTCATATAAATGGAATTAATCAGCTGACAAAAAGATTTTTTTATACCTTGTTTCGCAAACTTTTTTTGTTTCAAGATCATCAGAGGAGGGCGGAAAAAAAATAAAAATAAAATTCTGTTTTCTCATTTAGCAAAATGATTTTGCCAAAACCATCTAGTCATGGAAAAAAATAATAATAATAATGTTATTTATGAATTAAACAGTGTTGTAATGAAATTGATAAATTCATTATATTTATATAATTAAGGAAGAGATATATCTTATTTTTGGAGATTTTTTGAGAGCAGTGGGCATGTGAAATTTCCATTTTTTCGTGGTGGAGAGGGCTAACGCCGCCAAAAATGTTGTTTTTGTACAAAATCACCATTTTTTGCAGTCGGAGTGCACACTAAAACAAGGTACAGTAGAACCTCGTTTTTACGTACCGCAGTTATACGAACCCTCGGTTTTACATACGCTTCGTATGGATGATGACGTCATCAAAAACCCCGAAAATATTCAAAACAAACGGCCCTTTTGAGAGCAACCATAAGTAAAAAAGAATATAACAATAAACTATAACAATAAACAAACCATAATGCAACATGTTTTCATTAAACAGCAACGTTGATTGAGTTTAATACCGGGTTGTTATAATCTAAAACCATGTGAACTGAGTGAGATGAACAACTACCGATGGTGCTCAAAATTATTGCTTTCCTCCTTAGCTTCGGGTGGCAAACCATGGAAGAACTCGTCTGGTCGAATTTTCTACACGAAGCTGAGTAGACGTAGTTTCGTGCACGAACGCTAATTGGTTGGCTCGCCAAGTGCATAGCACATGGTTGCTGTTTCACGTACACGAACGCTAATTGGTTGGCTCGCCCAGTGCAGCGCACATGGGTTTAGTTTGTCTCAACAGGCCCAGACAAACACCACATCTCTGTTGTTTAGAATAGGCATGAAGGGGAATTCCCAAGTTATACCTTTGTCGTATAGGTAATCTTACAATATTTTCTTGTTCTTTATTTTAGTTAAATAAAAGATATAAAGTGATGAATTAATACACTAGACACATGGTTTTATTTGAACACTTTATTATGACATCGTAAAGTGATGAATAAAAACACTAAACACATGGTTTTATTCGTAGGCCTAGAGGCTAGATCTAGCCTAGGTATCATCGTTCGTTCGTTCATACGTTTATTGAGCGTTACGTACGTATTAGGTCAAAGGTTACCACAAATTTAACCCAACCTCTATTTTACGAATCCCCCGATTTACGTACGCCCTCTGGTCCCGTACTGTACGTAAAATCGAGGTTCTACTGTATAAAGAATGTCTCGCCTTTAAATATTCAGTCACATTTTCCTGAGAGGTCTACTGTGTGAATGAACTCTGTGTTTTAGTCTGTAAAATTATATTTGTTTTAATTTAGACAATTTATGTGGTTATATTTTACCATACAGTAGGGCCTATACTGCACACCAAACTTGTTGTTCTTTTATTCGTGTATTTTAGTTACGGTACTATTGATTTACTTTTATATTCGATCCTACAGTATTGTTTTCTATTGTATTTTATCCAATTCTAAATTGAGATTACAATGAAGGTTACGTGTATACACCTTTTTTTGGTATTAAACTAAAGAAAATATATTTGTATTATGATAATAAAATATATATAACAGAATAAGTAAATGCATAAAAAGAGAACACACAATCAAGACATCAACAATTAAGTTAAAAATAGAACAATTATAATAGAATGACCGAGCTATGGCAGGCAGTTAAAAAGATTACACAAGGTAGTGGGGTATTTTTAAACTTTGTTATTTCTATTTCTATTTCTGGATATGTCTAATTTCATTCTGTAGGCATCTTATTTCAAATGAGTGATTTAAAGCAAATTATAAATTACAGTTATAAATATCTAATTATTAAAAGCTAATGATTACTTTGTTTAATGCAAGAGAAATAACACAAGGTAGTGGGGTATTTTTAAACTTTGTTATTTCTAATGGATATGTCTAATTTCATTCTGTAGGCATCTTATTTCAAATGAGTGATTTAAAGCAAATTATAAATCACAGTTATAAATCTCTAATTATTAAAAGCTAATGATTACTTTGTTTAATGCAAGAGAGTGTTATCTATATCTTATCTATTATTAAATCCTTAGTATTTCTCTGTTTTGTAAATTGTTTTTGTGTTACAAAGTAAAGTAATCCCATTTTTGTGTTTATTGTCATTCATACCCTTTTCTAACGGTTCTGCTTTGACAATTGTCATACCTGAAAAAGCCCTTTATTGTTATTGGATGTACATTTATTGATTTGAATTGAAGAGAGTTATCAGCATGCGATGCTCACCAACTGTCATTTGCTACCAGTTCATGTCAGTTTTGCCACCTGGTTGGCACATCCAAAAAGATAGTTTCCATCAGCTTCTGTGGATATAACTTATTACTGACAGTGCTCTTCATATAGTTAATTATTTCTTGAAACCCTAGATGTTGCTAGGGGTAACCAGGCTAATCAAGATTTATGTATGCTGTTTTCTTGTGTGCTGATATGATTATTACTACTCGCATGCATAATTTCTGATGTTACTTCAATTGACAGTCTAATTCAGTATCATTGGTAGCTCATTAAAAGTTCTTTCAAGAAATACCAGAAATATCTAATTTGAAATGATGAAGTTGGATCCAGTGACCATACTAAAAGCCGGTCCTCCGGGATAATGGACTCTTCAATTTTATGATGGATATCCTCCGAGGCTTGTGTATATTCTACTTACATGAAATTTGATGTGCAGAATGTTATTATTTGTCCTGGCAGGTGAGACACCAGGAAAACTCACCTGTGTTGTGTTAAAAGAACTACAGGTAGATGCTCTGTACCGGATGATATTCTCTTTAATATCATTTCATGAAGGATTCTACTTCTAAAGATTTTCTAAAGAGCCACTGCATCCGTCCCACATGTTGTAGATTCAGTTCTTTCAGTGATTCTGAACTTTTTTTTTAATTAATGAATCCTGTTTGTGAACACAGTATCGATGCCAATATGAGTAACTCAAACAATAATATTTATTACACATGTAAACAATTTCATCTGGTTTCTGATAAATATTAACTATGATCTTTCATAATCTAAAAAGAGATGGGTTGACCCTGTTATTGAGGATTCTTATCATTTTGACATAGTTTCAGCAACTTTGCTACCTATGATTTGATAATTTGATAGATATCGTTGAACGAAAATAGTGCTCTTTGCCGATAAACGTTACTTCTGGATTTTTTGTGAATGACGGGGAGGAATATTTCATTATCACTTGGCCTGATGCCTTTGAAAGGTTGGCGCGATCATTTAGCTGTGTCGGCTTTCTCTGTCGTCTTTCTCCACAATTGGCTATACGTCTGCGCTGCAGTGTGTGTTGGTTATATTCTCATCACTGCAGTGTCAAAGGTAAGGTTGAGCATAGTTAAAGTAGAATCTTCTTTTCCTATTGTGTGTTGTTCATGAAGTTACAGTATATCCTCAAACGTTTTTGTCCATCTTGAAAATAGCAATAGGACAAAGATTAATGGATTAACCATAACATAACCCATGATTTTTCTGCTAAAATCCATGGTTAAATATCAAATTAAACATATCTTGAAAGAAATTCAAGGCCAGATTTTTTTTAAATCCAGCTTTTATTTTTATCGCAAAGCTCAACAAGTTAAAAGTCATTTGAGCCTTTAACACAGTTAAGTATGAAGATTAACATCTGTCTCTTATACACATCTAGATGTGTATAAGAGACAGGCAGTTATACGATTTCACCTTACTTAGCCAGCTAGCATCCCTTCACTTAATCATTGAGCCCTCACACTTAACATTCATGCCCCCCCTCCCTTCAGCCCTTCTCCCGTACCATGTTAATTCTCGATACATCCCTGACTTGTCACCCTATTATATTTCTATTTATATAAATAAATGTACATGCAACAAATACAATACAATTTCTATGTCTTATTCGGATACAAAACTTGGCCTTGTTCATTTACAGTACTATCTATCCTATACCAATTTCTGTTTTAGGTAGTAAAGTTAATAAGTGCATTGTGGCAGTTATATTGCAATGTACAGTTATAATATACCACAATGATTATTATTATTATTATTATTATTGTTATTATTATTATTATTATTATTATAAAGTTGATAATAGCCCAATTAAAATTTAGGCTTTGAGAGAGATAACTATATTTTACTTTATAATTTCCTTCTCAAATAGATTGACATTGATGGATAAGTATAAACATGTTGCTCATATCATAATTAACCTGTTGTGCAGTGATAGTATTTAGGTGGATCCAATGTATTACATGCTGCTTTGTTGAATATTTATTGATTACAATTCAGTCGACCAACAGCTTGCAAGCAAAGCGTTGAGACGGATCCTATGTGTTGTCGGCTGCCTAGTTGCATATTGATTGCTAGTATTTAGTCCAATAGTAAGCTCTGTGTGCAAACCATGTTATATTAGCTCCACCATTGTCATGCAAATATTCCTATCTCAGTACATTCAAATCCAGGTAAAGCATCTTTGCTGAAGGAACTGACTGTAATATAAAGAGATAATAGGAAAATAATGCAATAAAGGTGAGTTTATAGCCATACTTTATTAGTAAGGTGTTAGGTTTCATTACTGAATACTTAATAGTACATGTAACAGTTAGAGATTTTTTGAGAGCAGAAAGATGTGTCTACAGTAGTATGATAATAATTAATTATTATACTGGTATACACACACGTAAACCAATACCAAGTGAATATAGATCTTTGGTGAAATTATATTTGAGAGATATAAAGTAGAATTCATTGTTAATTATTGATAAAAAAAATTAAAAAAAATTAGCTTTTAGTGCCTGAGGTTTTCCATCTTACAGCAGTTTAGGATGCAGTATTTTTATCAATGGACACATTTTTCTAATGCATTTAAATATTTTGCATATGGGATTCTGTATAATCATTTCCGGTAGTTTTCACACCAACTTCCTTGATTATTATTATAGAGTCATAGCCTATTATTATATTATAGTAGCTAAGCTTAGCACTGTCTCAGTTGGCTGTTAGTTACAGCAGGCAGGAAAGACGTACATATTGTGGTCTTGTTTGTATTATGGCTTCAGTTGGTGATGAAAGTTCTTTTGCTAATGGAAATTATTACATGGTAGGTAAGGAATGTAATATCAGTATATCGGAAAAACTCTAACAAGATGTAATTTACGTTTATAATTTGATTATTCAATAGGATCAACTAAGCTATCAACTTACCACAATTTTTTGATTAATAACTTCCTTTATATATTTCATACTTGTCATATACCGGTAATTCATAGTTGTATCACCAGTGAAGAAGACTGTTATGTTGTATTTCAGACAAAATCATTATTCTTGAATTACCGATTATTTAAGTTTTACTGTAATCTTAAGTTATTCAAGTTAAATATGATATTTTTATTCATTTATTTTTTTTATTCTAAAGTTGTTTATGAATGTGAACTCTGCTTCTTACAGTATACTGTTTGTTAGTACAATTTGTTGCTGAACTTACTAAAGTCAATAGTGAGAGCAGCAGCTGGCTGAAGTGGTTGCAGACACACTCAAACCATGGAGATCTTTCACATCTTTGGTCCCTGGTTTGATTATCATTGCTCTCCTAGTGATAGCTAGAGGAGCAAAATACAAGTTACGATAGCACACTGACTACAAGGTGCAAAAATTGAATAATAAATATAACAGGTGAAAGGGTTGTTGTTTGTAGTATTTTGTTATTTCCTTTCAAGTGCTTTCAGGACTGATTTCTATGGATACAAATGTGCTCTTTAGTCACATTTTTGTTTTGTGTTTATTATTAATAAACTAATATCTAAATATAATAAAATATTGTAATGAGAAAAGCCTGTAGTAGGCATGGTATAGTGTTTTCAGTGTATGGTAAGAGAACAGTGATTTTGTTAACATCTGTTTTTATACTTAAACTGGTACTGGTAATGGGAAATCAGTAAGTGGACAGAAAACACAATGCTTCTACTGAGAATGCTAAGTTCAGTGCTAGATTGGAGGTTTAATTGGTGAAATTTATGGCGATGCATATGAATGCAGTTTCCTCTACAACAGCTATTCACAACTTTTATTTCTGCCTAGTTGTATTAGTCATTGTAAATTATTATATCAATATTGATTGATTGATTGATAATTATTTGTAACTGATTAATTGATTAATTTGACCCTTTGATTTGCAGTTATTCAATCCATTAATTAATGTACTGTAGGTACAGTACATATATATTTATACTGTATAATAGCAGTGTACAGGCCCCTAACCAGGTTCATGAGAATGGAAGTTTCCTATAGGCCAATTTAACTAAAGTGTTTCTATAATTAACAAAATTATGATAAAATACTACAAACAGCAGTAAACTGGTCAAACGGAGTTTCGTCTGAACCCCTCGCCTGCCCTTGTTATGGGCCTAAGTATTGATTGACTGCGTGATCAATAAAGTAATCTATTATTTTGATTAATTGATTGATTCTAATTTACAGTAATTCGTTATTACACATATTAATTGTTCGAATGATAATCATTACAAGAATATAGTTTCAGTTTTACTGATATTGGGAAGTTTAAACAAATATTTATCACAATTGTTTTGTTGTGTTTGTTTACACTTATTGAACTATTAAAAGAAAGTGGAAGTATTTTCAATTTATTTCGCAATAATTATCTACAACTTATAGAGTTTGGCAGTTACATTGTAGATTAGGTATAATGCTTTATCGTTTTTACCAATATACTTCACATTTGAATGATATTAATATCATTGTCCCCAAAATACCTTTGTAGGATTTACAAAATAGCATAATATATATACAGAAGTATTACCCCTTGTCCAGATGTTGCATAGACTGACGAGTATACACATAGAAATAGAATAGCAAAGTTAACTTAATGAAATTTTGTGAAAACAAAAGATTCAGAATTTATAAGTCAATTTTGACAGGATGAAATGTACTAACCTGTTAACTTTATATGGTAATTTAGTTTGTTTTTATTTGGAATCACATTTGTCACAGTGGCACAACTCACGTTGATGGTGCATCTAAAAAAGAATCAAAACAATCAAAAGATACATAAAAAAAGTTAACTACGTTGGATTTACTGTTTACAAGAAACAAATATCCTACAATAAACAAACAAAAAAAATATGAAACTGACAATTCATATAAAAGTAATAAAAACAAGCCCACCCAACTTTGTCCATCCCACTTAAACAATGGTATGGTCCATTGTGGTTGGTATATTGTCCAGGTATATATCTTATAAATATCTGATCTTGTATACCAATAATCATGTGAGGTCTCACCACGAAATGAGACGCATCGTTGGTGAAATCATTTTGAGATAGTCACCAAAATAGATCAAATTCAAAATTTTACACAATTTTGATTTTAATGTTTTTGAATAATTTGATTTTTATATTTAATGACTGTATACTTTTTAAGTGAATTTTCTTACTAAAACAGTGTTCTCTGTGCATATTCTTGTAATTCTAGTCCTATTATTTGTACAGGTTAGTTTATCTTGGAAGCTGATTTTCTCAAAATGTGGTTCTCTTACACATAATATTTAAATGCTCACATCTGGATCTACATACCCTAGTGAAGCCATTCAAAGACCAAATTAAAGATTATAATGTGATCTACCTAAATATAATATAAACTCAATTTTTGATATTCTAACCATGAGACTGATTTTGTGGTGAGGCCCCACATATACAGTAGTAATGAATGTTTCAAGGCTTTTACCACAACATTGAAAAATACCTCTTTGTTTCGACAGTAAAAAGTAAAATTAAAGTTTTATTTCTGAATAAAGAAAATAAGGTAAAATGTTTTATCAATCTTACAGAGCGGAGTGAATCTATAATGAATTTTAGGTAAACAAAATGTTTGGCATTTAACCATAATATTTAAACAACTTTCTAGGTACTATTACTACTATGTCAAAAGTTTTGTTTGTCAAGTTGATAACCTTAACACCTAAAATTTAACTGCATAATTAATTAGGTTATTATTAAGTGACAATCCTGTTTTTTGTGAGATAGTTTTGAAAATAAGTACAAGCAATTATCAACAGTTAGTGAGCAAGCTTGCTTGACACATAATGTAAACATAACAGTGGGTGTTAATGAATTGTTGATATGCATGAGTAAGCACATTCCATACAGATCTGTTTACATTGTATTGTTAGAAAACCTCAAAAGGTTACGACCCTACAATAGGCCTCGCACAACAAGCTTGTTGAGTTAGTTATTAGTGTACCAGTTTCCTTCCGATGTTAAGTAGGCCTGCTCTCCAACAGTAACAGGAAAAGGGATTTATTCTAAGGTGTTTGAACTTCAGTTTTGTTTATAACTCCTGACTACAGGCTACCACCATTAAAAAGAGATAAAAAAATAATGAGCAAAATTGACAGTGAAGAAGAGGTAAGATTAAAAAAGAAACCATTAGTTAAGTATCAGGAGTATCATCAGATTATTAAATTAATTTCTTTTAAACTTTAGTTGTACAGTAAATATCTTCTTCTACCAGTCTTACTGCCTTTTCTTTTTGCTTTTTTGTTGGGTCTTACCCGATTCACACGTACAAAAATCTTACCAAATGTAACCAAAAGTAACATTTTAAGGCACGTGTGAAAGAACCTCCGTGTAATATCCTTGTAAAATCTCGGAACGTCTCGGTAATCTTTACCAGCCTCGTTTGTAGCATGGATGGATCTGCGCAATGTGTATAAGAGACAGCTTCACGTTTGAATGATGCTAATATCATTGTCCCCAAAATACCTTTGTAGGATTTACAAAATAGCATAATATATATACAGAAGTATTACCCCTTGTCCAGATGTTGCATAGACTGACGAGTATACACATAGAAATAGAATAGCAAAGTTAACTTAATGAAATTTTGTGAAAACAAAAGATTCAGAATTTATAAGTCAATTTTGACAGGATGAAATGTACTAACCTGTTAACTTTATATGGTAATTTAGTTTGTTTTTATTTGGAATCACATTTGTCACAGTGGCACAACTCACGTTGATGGTGCATCTAAAAAAGAATCAAAACAATCAAAAGATACATAAAAAAAGTTAACTACGTTGGATTTACTGTTTACAAGAAACAAATATCCTACAATAAACAAACAAAAAAAATATGAAACTGACAATTCATATAAAAGTAATAAAAACAAGCCCACCCAACTTTGTCCATCCCACTTAAACAATGGTATGGTCCATTGTGGTTTTTATATTGTCCAGGTATATATCTTATAAATATCTGATCTTGTATACCAATAATCATGTGAGGTCTCACCACGAAATGCTCCTGAGATGTAGCATGGATGGATCTGCGCATGCGCAGGGATTTCAACACAACAACAATCTACTGTGTTTCACGGGGTTCTTTGAATTTTCTTCCTTCTTCAGACGATTCTGATCCACTAGAAATAGATAGGTCTAGTTTTTCTCAATGATGAATGCATTACCCTTGTTATTGATGTTAATTAGTAATGGTAGAAGAAGAAGATATACATAAAATGAACATTGTGATGGTGTTAGTACTATTACTAGTACTATCAAGAGTCGACAGAAACGTTGGAAGTTATGCCTAGTTTAGTAGTAGTAGTACAGTAGTTTACAGCAGTTGTTAAGGGCATTGATTGCTTCGAATGTTTACAGTGATGGTGAGTTCAACAGTCCATCTGTGACAGGGGATCTCAATTAGGCCTAGGCTAGAGCTATATCGCAGTAGGGGAAAAATGATTCATTGAATAAACACTGAGTAAATTTTATACGACCTTAACATTACCTTACAGACGCGTGTGAATGCTTTTTATCTCAGTAGGAATAATTCGGGAGATCGCTCGGTTACAATTTGTTACTTTTTGTTAAATTTAATTTCATGTGTGAATCGGGTATTACACAATCATTTTTCTTATACTTTTACACTGATGGATAAACCTTTTGAATAGCAGCACAATTAGACAACTTTTAGCACACTACTGTAGGTGAACATTTTACAGTGAAATCTATGTGACCAGTTTAAGGTTGTACAGTAAATATCTTCTTCCACCAGTCTTACTACCTTTTTGCTTTTTTTGTTGGGTTTACACAATCATTTTTCTTATACTTTTACACTGATGGATAAATCTTTTGAATAGCAGCACATTTAGTCAACTTTTAGCACACTAGGTGAACATTCTACAGTGAAAGCGTGACCTGTTTAAGGTCGCTGATTGTCTCTATTGTTGCATAACTGAATGCGTCTGGGCAATCAGTGAATGCCCAATCCCCAAGGGGCGATAAGCTGTGATAATTCTTCAACCTCTTTCAGTCTGCAAAATGAACATATTGAGGAAATATTCTGACGCACAGTTCAAATTGTCCAGTACACTACAATTCTGGAAAAAAAAACCAAAAAAAAACTCCAAAATATAAGTTTAAGTACAGATATTGTTTGTCTGAATATGAAAGTGGAACCAACATTGTGTGGACATGGACTATTTTGTCAAAAATAGAATCATGTTCTGCCCAACCTGCTACTTTTACACCTTTTAAATTGGCAGGTAAAACACAGAAAATCAAATTTCCAATGATACTAATAATAGTGTACTAATAGTAGTAGTACTATAAATGTTAGTACCTTCCTCGTTGCATTAGGCAATCTAGCTCAGTCTGCATTATTCACAGTCAGAGAATCTTGGGAGTGGTCAGTTTTATAGTACAGTAGCCTTACAGAATAATATTGGATAATATGTCAAATTAAACAATTGTTTATTTAGTGAAATGAGAAATAGTACCTGCCATCAGATAATCACACTAATGGCAAGGTAAATAAAATGGTGCAAAGCTCAGATTTACTGGGCTGCCAGAGGCACGACATTTTCAACCATGATTGATTCTTGCATCGATTTCTCTCAATTTCTCTGCCCTATAACTATAGATATTCATTAATTTTGGTATATTACATTATTTTTATTCTGTAAAGGTAAATTTTAAGTATAGATTTTTATAATATTCTGTTGTTCTTCAAAGGTAGTTTAGGTTTTAAAAGACATGAAGTGGTGAAATATAGGCCTACAGACAGTAATACTGAAATGACAGTCTTTATACCGTACTCTACTCTTGTCATTTCCCTTTTCTGGTAGAAATAGGATTCATTTTGTGGTAGTCACTGAATATTCCATTCTCTGAAGTTGGTGTGTTCTCACTGGTAAAATCGATTACAATACTAATTAAATTAACCTGAAAGAACTAAGACTTGTGTGAGTGTCTTCACCAGTTATATTTATGGTGAAACCATGGAAAATTTTTCTGCCATAGTCTATTGTACTGTACTGTACCAACTAAAGATAAATGTGAAATATCTGAATACAGTAACTATACAAACAGATGGTTATGAATATTTTCATATCATATGTTAATAGGAGTTGCTCTATATGTCTTTGACTGAGTCATCTTTGTAAACCCTCCCTTTTCATGTGAATTTTTCAACAAACACATGGTGTGTATTTTTTAAGAATGGTAGCATCTACTGTGTATTGATACTAATAATTAATTATGCAGCGGAATATTTTGGTCAGCATGATTCAGTATGAAATTTAATATGGAAGTCGGTCTTTTTACTATAATATAATGATATAATACAATGTATAAATATACATAATGCCTTTCCATAATGATGGTATTTCTCGAATAGGCAAACATGTATCAGTTTTTTGAGTATTATATATTATTTAATTGTAATAATTTTGTGTAAAAGCAAACTGAAATATTGTATATTCTGCTATAACATAACACTATAATAGTATTTACTATTATTATTATTATTATTATTATTATCATTATTATTATTAGTGACAATTTAATGTGTTGTGATTAAAGATGTATTGTCCCTTAAAAATGACATAATCATAAAAAAATAAAAAAAAATTAAATTTACTTGCTTATTATGTAGTAACATACAAATTGAGCATAGAAATTATTTAATTTAAAAAAAATGTGTATCCTGATTTTTTTAACTGGATCCTTATAATAAAGATAATAAAACACTTACTGTGGCTGGAAGTATTGCTATCATTTTTTGCTATAAAACGGTGGGTAAACATTTTTTAAATACATTAATTTTTATGTTCCAAGTTTATAATTATTATGTTACTTCAAAATGGGCAAGGTAATTTCAAGAATGTTTTTCCATGTTATTACCCTTGGTCATTGGATCAAACAGTATAGAACACATACTGAGCTCCCTTGAGCATAATGCACAGCTACAAATAGGCTTGTTGTCATTTGAACCTACCCAGGCACCCACTAATTCAGGGTAAAAAGAGATGATCTTGTATGGATAAAGTGTCTTTCTAGATTTTATAACTGACATACAGTATAGTAGTATCTTTCAAGTGAAGCTCAAATGTTTGCATCTGGTTTTTATGATCATATATAAGAGTGTATCAATTCTCTTTACGAAACAAGATAAGACTATATGAAACATCACATATACAGTACAGTAGTATGTATTTTTGGTTTACCTAACACAGGGGTGGGCATAAAAGTCGGTCGAAGGTCGAAAGTGAATTTTGGATTTAACACTGAGAGTTGTACTACCAAAACTTTGATATTTGCAATATGCTTCCAAAAAACTGCACTGACTGCAAAGCAATACACTGCTTTTATACCTATTCTTATACTACTGTACATTTTAATATCACTTTTTACATACAGTATGATCAGTGTTTGGCCGTAGAAATCAAGGGTTTTGTAGCCCTTATTAATTGGTGGGCCGCAACAAAATCACCAATAACACTAGACCACATTAGAAATAAAGATTTATCCAGGGTTTCACTTTTTAAATTTTAATTATAATCTTTTTATAAGCAGTAATTCAAATGTCTCAATTATGTAAGTCATTATATATTTGTATTAATATTTATTATATTGTATTTCATGTATGTTTTTTCCAAAGATCATAGATCAGTTGTTGGGTTCCAAATGACATTTTTCATAGGGTTGCAAATTTTTTTGTTTTACAGAATTCAACTGCAAGTACATATAATGAATATGACGATAGCGTTATGACAGACATGAGCGAAGAGAACATAGCTGCAAGTCCATTTCTGAGCGAGGGCACTGGTTATTCTGTAGATGGTGACGATGAGGATAGCGCGTTCGCAAATGGCCATCTAAGGTAAATGCTTGTCAACTTTCATATACTAACATAACTGAACTCATAAGCTTCTCTCAAGTAAGTTCTGCTTTTAAATATTAGTGCCACATCAAACATGACTTCTTTTTTCACTAAGTGCTGCTTGAATTAAATTAGCACAGCTGCCTTTCTTTAGAAATGTATTCTACATTAATAAACATCGTAGTGCTAGTTCAAATGGTTTGGAGTTTCATGTCATCAGGACAATGATATATAATTATCACCAATTAAGTAATATAAATCTAGGGGTGGCATCAGCATTTGGGGAGGCTGGGCTTAGGCCTAGACATCGAGGGCACCGTCTGGACCAGCTGTTGGGAGTCATAATATATCAGGAAAAAATTAATGAAAAATATTTTTATGCCAGAGAGAGACAATGTACCTGAGAATTCCATTTTCGGGCATCTAGAGGTGACATAACCTATTTTTTTTGCCTCAACCTCAACCATGGTGGGCTGAGGTACTGGCATGGTCCATATTCTCAGAGGGATGATGGACCACATGGCCCTTTTTTCACACTACAGTAACTTGTGATCAATACCATTTGGAGGCTCCCAATGAATCATCATCAGTGAAGGGGATTGTTTTACTAGAAATTGATAATTCAGCTGTCTGAAAAATGTTCACTTTAAAAATTCTTTCGAATTTAAACTTGTTATTCAATGTTTGTGTTGCAATTAGGAATGTCTGTCTGTTTTTCTTTTTCAAATGGTTTACATTAGTTTTCCATTTGAATTGCACAAATCAAGATTGTCTCTCATGAATGAAGAGATGAAAAGAGTAAAAGAAGGTGTTAAATTAGGTGTGAACGACATGACATCAGCCATACACATTGTGACATCAAGTGAATTAATTGAAAGGAGTTCAGCCCTAAGATATGCCAGCTACTGTATTTTGATTACACCCTCCTTTGCACCATGAATTTGTACAATGATTTCAGTTATGGAAATTTAGATATTTTTAGCAACCAATATGTGTAGTTTTGCATTTCCTAAAATTTGAGAAATCAGGTTTACCATTATTTTTAGCATTAATTAACTTTTAATATAATGTTATTGATTATGTATTATTTTGATTAATTAATACGTAAGCACAAATAAAGTTCACTTGATTTATATTATACAGTATATTGAAAATTGAATAACTTTGCCATCGTCACAACAGTAGGATATACAAGAATTTTCCATTTTCATATGAATATTTTTAAAGATGTACTGTCCCTTGAAAATGACCAAAATCATAAAAAAATAATTTTTAAATTAACTTGCTCATTTTGCAGTCACATACAAATTATTAACTTGAGCATATAAATTATTTAATTAAAAAAATGTGTTCCCTGATTTTTTAACTGGATAATTGTAATAAAGATAATAAAACACTTTCAGTGACTGAAAGTGTTTCTATCATTTTTTCGCTGTAAAATGATGGTTTTTATGGGTAAGCATTTTTTAAATACACTAATTTCTATGTTCAAGTTGATAATTTTTATGTTACTTCAAAATGGGTAAGTAAATTTAAAAAATGATTATGATTTTTTTTTGTATTTTGCAAGGGACAGTACATCTTTAATTACTGTATACATTTTTAATCTTGATTGACAACCACAACCGCTACCCCAACCTCTCTCAAATACTTGGGTTGGTCACAGCGATCCAATTACAATGGAAAAACAAGACCAACAATTATGCGTTATACAAATCTAATTTTTTTTTTAAATGATTTTACATGAATGGTGCCAACAAAAATGTTACGATAAAATGAATGTTTTTCATCAGATTTATATAATTTGTTTGATATTTTTTGAAGGCTATCAGATTGAAGGTCTTGTGTTTAATAAACTAATGGAATACTTTTCTTTTTTCTTTTTTTTTTTCCAAATCAGAACTGATTTTGACAGTATTACTAAATCCTTCACGGATGACGAGGAGCAATATGAAGATTATGGTGAGAATACAGACATAGAATGCGACTTAGAAAATAATGCTCCAGTGCAGGTTTATATCGAAGATGTTGATAAAGACACAGAATCAATCACTACCAATAGGTATATTAAAACTTGACATTTTTCTTTATAAATTAAGAATAGTGTTTTGAAAATGACATGTTTACAGAAGAACATCTTTTGCATTTTTACCACATGATTTATTGATCATTCCTCAATCATTCTTTCACCCTTGGCTAAGTCTGGCCTTTACTTTCACAAGACAAAACAACCCAGAAAAAACTGGGGAAATTCATTGAGCATAGCATTCAGTATCCAGGTGGCTTATTTTTTTAGTCAGAGAAAAGTGGGTGAGCACATTCTCCTATTTAAAAAAATTAATTAAAAATAAATGCTCTGTTTATAGGACAAGAGATTTTCTTAGACCGAAGTTGTAGTTTTTTGGTTAAAAGGTACTTGACTTCCATTCCCACAGTTATGGGCTCAATTTCTGCCAGTACTGTAACAGGATTTTTTTCCTGTCTTCCTCTCATAACGAATCTTAGCTTATATAGAGAATCTTGTGTGTGTCTGCTGTGGATTTCCGTAAGGCAGTAAAAATATTGCCAGTCCGTGGCCCATTTTCCTAAATGAATTTTAGGTTGTTTTTATAATGCTCTGATGTAATATGTTAGTTGCACTGCTTTTGCTCTCACAAAATGTATAAAAACTACTGTATACTATATACTATAGCAAGTACATTTTATGTTTTTAGTGTATACTTTCATTATTTACTAATAGTGGTTGGTTTGAGTATTTATTGTAGATATTAAAATGCATACTCATCAAGGTAATGGAGATTATATGAGTACTTTCAAGAACTTCCTGTTATATCGTTGACAGTAATCTATTTCAGTATATAATTACAGTAAGTCTCTTTCCGTCTCAGAAATCTGGCGGTAGAATTACAAAGATATAATGAACACATGAATCTTTCAATAGACAATACAATCCTTTTATGTAAGAATAATAATCAGAATATGCTCAAAGTTTGTTGTGGGCTTGGATACATCAGCATTTCTATTTATAGTAGAGGAAGTTGAAACAGAAATTTATGTTAATATTTTTTTCTGAGATTGAGATTGGAATATTTGCCTTTATCCTATTGTTTAGCTTATGATTGTGATGTTGACGCAATCATTTTGGAAATACCATGTTCCTTGATATAAATATAACCTATTAATCGTTGTATTTGCATTTGGTCAAACTATAGTTGTATAAATGAGACAAAGAAAATCCTAGGAAACATGTCCCCGCGGTAGAAGTATTCAGGAAAATCACTAGACAAACATTACAATATAAACATAAAAAAGGAAACTTAGATTTTTAAAAAAGAATATGAGGTGTCATAAACTGACAAGAAAGTGTTGTGTGAAGAAGTTTAATTTTAGTTCTGCTGTCATTTGTGTTGTGTACAGGTAAGTATAGGTGCGTAACTCATCATTTATTTAATTCATGATGGATAAAACGGATGCATTGTTTACATTAAAGTAATCCTAAAGAGAGTGCTGAAATCAGTTTCTCATTTTGTAGACAGAATATTCAAATCCTGCGATTAGATGTTTCTGACAGCAAGAGACTGCCCGGGAATGTGTTGAATAACATTACAAAAGCCTGCATTGAAACTTATATATACACATTTGAATTTGATTTTGTATATTTCAGTTTAAAATTAATAAATAGAGTTTAGAGATATGCAATCTGAAACCCCCAGATTAGTTGGAAATACAATATCACAGACAATAGTAACTTTAGTATGTGTTTTTCACAATTACAATTTTCACAATGTGCAAACAATGAAAATGATATTTATATTTCAGATGAAAATCTCAAAAGTAAGTTTTTAGACGTAAGGCACCAAAAATATTAACAGGAACTGATCCAAGATTTTTCATCAGAGTGTATGTAACTGATTGTATTGTTGTTGCTGTTATGTTTTTAACCATGTTCACAATTGTCTTCTTCACAGCACAGTGATGGTTCAGGACCGTAGACTAGTTACGTTGAAACGTGACCTGTGGTCGAAAGGCGATCAATTCAATGGGTACTTAAATTTTTAAAAATATATACAGAATAGGAAAGGAATTTATACACATATAGTGTAGCAATAGCACAGAGCACTGGATATGTCAGAATTGTATTAAGTACAGTATGCCCGCTATCATTGAATTCAAAAACTATATAACACCAAAGTTAATACGTATTGTAATTATGCACTAGAAATGTTGTTTCAATTTTTTCTCGTACGGATAATTTACGGAAATATAACTCGAGGCCTCTGCATAGTTACATAGGCCCGATGTCTAAATTTTTCTGTCATGAATAATGAAAAAAAATAAAAAAACATCACTCATAGTGTTGCACTGTTGCAAGTTCGGTCTTGTTCGCACATCACATTTTGTTTTTGTTGCGTAATTAGATAAAATATGAGGAAAAGAAAATTGTGTAAAATTGCATATGAATATATACTGTACTGTTTGTGTACAGTATTTAGCTTGCTCTTGTTCCAGAGTGAGAGAGCAGCTTAGCTCAGTCGGCTAATCTGGTGGTAGTCACTGTGTGTGTGCTAAACCGTGGAGATCTCTATGTCCCCGGTTCAATTCTCATCGCTGCCTCTCCTTGTGTTTCAGCTAGAGGGCTGAAATGCAAGTTACAATAGCGCACCGTCTTTCGGATGAGACCTTTAAGCCGTTGGTCCCGTGTGCTTTATGGCCCATGTGCACATTAAAGAATGCAGTACACTCTTCGGAAAAGAGTAGGGGATTGTCTCCCGGTGTACTACCCAATCACCACCAGAAGGACCCCACTGGAAATAAGTCTTTACTTTTAGAATTTCGTGGGCTATTCTTGGTTTTTACACTGAATAAATCCAATCCAATCCAATCCAGAGTAGAATAATGAGGTAACAGAGGCTTTGTGTTTATGCTGTAGTGTACTGTGCTATTGAAAGATCCTATGCTAAGAAATTTTCATCTCTTTTCGTTCAGTTTTTTTTCTTAATCTTTTGTTTTCTTTTATGTTGCAGTACTTCCATTACTAGCACCATTCTAGTTGCTATTATTTTTTAAATTTCCATTTATAATTTGATACTAATTTCAAACTTACAAACATCATATACACTCTCATTCATGCAGTTGAATTTGTTAAAAAATTGTGGTTCCTGCAGGTGGGGAAGCTCTCATAGATGGAAGAGCCCTAACCACCTGCTGGAACAGCCACTGCATTAAATTTCGTTTTATTTTTATTAACTTGCATGATGATTTTGATTCACAGATAGTCAAGAACAGACTGTTTTAAGTATGAAATGATACCAATCATAACACATAGTAAAAATAATTGTAATAATAATATAAATGCTATTAGTTGTTATTGTTGCTATAATCATATTTATGTTAAAATCATAACATTATTTCAGATTTCAGAGATTTATGTTTCTTTTTGTTTTTCTCTTCAAGTATCATCTCAGTTTTTTTAGTTTATCATGACTTATGGCTATTTTATTTTCTTAATTTATGATTATAATTTGGCTCACTAAGTAAGACTGCCAGATACAACACCTTATTAATGTAATTGTCACGAGTACATAAGCAACATTTACATATTCATTTGAATGTGGCAGGTGTTTCCATAAATTTTTTGTCTCAATGTTGGAAATGTTTCCATATTCAGTTGAATGTTGGAAGTGTTGCCATTATTGTGTTCAGTGTTGGAGGTACTTCATATCCTTGTTGTCTTAATGTTGGAAATTTTCCCATATTCATTTGAATGTTGGAATTGTTTATATATTCATTTGGATGTTCGAATTGTTTCCATACTCATCTGAATGTTGGAATTGTTTCCATATTCATTTGATTATTTATTTATTTATTTGAACATATACCTTTGAATCGGTGGCACTCAATATCAATTGGTGCGTTCGTACAAACAAAAAAAGGGTAAAATTTAACAAACAAAATAAATAACAATCGACTGTATAAAAATTAATATTATTAGATTCTTAGGACATTTCCATCATCTTCTCTGAATGTTGAAAAGTTTCCATACTCACCTAAATGTTGGAATTGTTTCCATATTCATTTGATTGTTGGGACATTTCCACCATCTCCTCTGAATGTTGGTAATATTTCAATATTTATCTGAATGTTAAAAATGTTTCCATATTTATCTGAATGTTGGAAATGTTTTCATATTCTTACTGTATAAATGATTATTGAATGTGTTTTCAGGTTCTTGTATCTGAATACTGAAAACATTTGTATGTATTTTGTCTCTACGTTTTTTTGTTGCCTGTCAGAATTAACCCAGAGCATGAATTTTTAAATTTCTAGAAACTTCAACCGTGGAAGTCGCCAATACTCTAGTCTTCGGTAAATCTTTTAGCGGTTGTTATTGGGTTTTGTGCACAAATGTGTGTGTTTGTTAGTATGGTACTAGCTAAATGTTGGGCATCTGTTGCTATGCATTGCTAACTGCTATTGCTTTCTAAAATATTCTGTTTTCTGTATACCTCTTTGATAATGGTATAGTCACCATGTCAAATATTATTCAATTGTTATTCGAAATTGAGTGTCATCGTTACAGTATGCTTTTGTATTTATTTTTTGAATATAGATTAATGTGGCCTTCCATATTTATTGTAGAATATTCATCTCATTCTTCGCCATTTACTGAATATATTATATTATGTGAGGTTGTCTGTATGCAAATTGTAAATTGATTGCAATGATCGTGTAATTTGTTTTTGTTTATGAGTTTTGTATCGTTTTTCTAGTTTAATAGCAAATAAAACTGTGAATTTATTTTTAAAGTGAATGATCATTATAATTTTTCTTTTAAAACTTCATTATTTGTGCTAGTGACATATAGTACAATAGTATCATTATCTTCAATATTTCTTTACTTGTAGCAAGAAACATAACTAATAAATTTATGTTTGCAATAAATTGGAGTTGATATAAAGATTGCCAGGCCTGTAACCATGATTCTTTATGGGATATTATTTCAAATCCAGGGTTTACTAGGGGCCTATCACTTGGGTGGGTCTAAGAGATGAGCTCATATGAGAGTCAGTGCAAAACATCCTGTCGCTAAAAACACTTACCATAAATAATGAATTTCATCATTTGTAGTGTTTTTAAAGCAAAGGGAAGGCGAGTCTGGGGGTTCACTTTATCAAAGGGATTGAGCTAATACCCTATTCAGATTACACTCTGTTGGAATCTGTTGCGATGAAGTCCCAACCCAAATACTATTGGTGAGCTTTCACAAGCAATTGTGAATTGGGTGCGATTGGGTGTCGTAGTTGCTACAACGGATAGAAATGTGATGTTGGTCTGAATAGGCTATTAGCTACAGACACTATTATAATTGACATGAATAGAAACTTAGTACAGTATTCATCATAATTACACTTATCAGCTAGTGCAAGTTCTATCTCGCTTCATAACCTTCAAATCATCCATTGATAGTAAAATTAGTTTCATTATTAAATTGATTGAAATTTATTCACAGCATAATAGTAATTTTCTTTTATTTGTGCGAGATGTTAAGTTGGTATTAACATGGCGATGGCCGCCTAATTTATTTCACTACCGCAAGGCATCATGGGAACACTACAGTTTCTTTTGTAACACACCTTATATTTCAACTAACACAATGTGGATATGATTTATAATTTTCGAAAAGTAACATTTTTAATTAATTCTGCACAAAAATATAATATGTTCTACTTGGCAGCACCTTTGTTTTCCTATTGGTACTAGAAATATATACGTACTTTGTAACATAACACAAGTTGTTTAAAAAATATAATTTGATATTTTATTATGTTTTCAGTATCATTGTTTTTATTACGCTACCTTTTATATCTCACTGAATTTATATTGTTTTTGTGATTACATGGTTATTGCTAATAATACAATATTCAAATTTGAACAATATTATGATCAAAGAGATTGAAACTTAAGCCCCCCCACCGGACAGGTCAAACCCCCCCTCCTGTCGGACAGAGCTCGTCGGCCAGTCAGACCATAAAACATATAAAAATAGGCCCACAACAAGCCAACACATGTCTGTCAAAGCCTGAGAGTGCCATTTTCGGCCATCTAGAGGTTGATATTCTTTAAAAAAAATCTCATTTGGGAGGGGGAACACCCTCCCAACCCCTTCCCCCAGCTCAAGCCTACGAGCTCAAGTCCCCCTGTTGAACAACTTAGCTCCCCCCAGAAAATATATCCTAGAGCCGCCACTGTGTATGACACGCAATATATTGAGATACAACACTAGGAATATGGCTAAATACAAGCTGTGTACACTCTATCAAATTTTATAATATTGTAAATATATAATAACCGACTATGTTAAAGAACTGCAAGAGGCAGTAAATACATCTGATTTGCCCATATATGGATGTGATATGACATCATCGTGACATGCCCATTATCATGACAAATATATTTGTCACATTAAACTCAACAGAGCTAAACTTTATGCTGTTTGTAACTTTGAATCAGTGACAATTTACACAACAGTATTTCCTTGGTAATAATGCACCAACTACTTGTTAATAGTATTTAGGAATAGATAATAACTAAATTTATGATAAAATTGAATAAATACTAATGTTGTCCTGTAAAGGCTAATGTTTTACTCTATTTACTTTTCTTTTTATTTAGCGCAAGAAGAGTTACTTCCAATGAATTTGCCAGGTAAGGTTTGTCAAGAATTACTTTGGCCTCCATAATGATTGTAGCCTTTTTTTTTTAAATATTTGATTACTGATTCCTAACATTATAGAAAGCAGAAAAAAATTTTCTAGGATGAGAAATTGAAGGGAACCATAATTTTTTTATCTGTTTTGGACAATCTGGCCATACAGAGTCAATTTTTACTTCTATTTGTTCTTTTTCTTTTATAGTTGCTATCTTTTAAAAAGCAGGTGCATATTTATTTTTTTGTAAACACTTTCTAAACAAATTATATGGTATCTAGTAGGCATCTTGGACCTGGACATGCTCCTTATTTGCCTACCAGACTCTTTACCTGTGGGAAAAAAACAAATTATGAATATGCAATTGAACTTAACAGTTCAGTATTACGTTAAATTGTTATTAAATAGAATCTCAACTGTAGATTTTTTTGTCCCTTTGATATTTTAGTCAGTTGTACCGATCTTCTTCGTCAAACAACATATCAAATGACTTTGGAAGTATGTCCGACTGCCTTGGGGACTATGCAGCCTCAGAAAGCGATGTCCTAGAACTCAGTGACAAGGTAATAAATATATAATAATGATAATGTTTTATGGTAATTATATAATCATTCTCTAGTGAGGAGGGTGGGGGGCAGAAGATTTCAAAGAATTACTGGTAGTTTTGGTTCTATATGTTGAAGCTATGCCACTTATTGTTGTTTAATAGTCCATGATCAACACTTTAGTTTTAACTGTTAATCATTCTCAGTAATTAGGTTGGTTATTAAATTTGATTATCTGTTTTTATTAAGGATATTAAAATGTGTCATATTTCTACACTAATCCACCTTCCTGCAATATTATTAGGTTACAACTCTTCTTCCAATTAAAGACCACCTGCAGGTCCAATTTATTTCATGGGCAGCTGTGGTTTTTATTTAGGAAAATAATTTTATATATAACAAGGGCGACCGCTCACCGTTCCGTGCATTCCTCGACGCTTAAATACGGTACAGGCGCAAGTTATTATATTGGGGTTTTTGGAAGAGCTAATAAGATAGAAATTTGTAAATAATTAGGATGTTTATTTGGAAACATTCATTGGAAATCTCCTCTAGTTTAGGTGTACAAAATTTCCTGCACGTTCCTTCAAAACTAGCGCTTTTAACATTTTGGTAACAAGAACAGCATTGAGGCTCTGGGGTTAGTGCCTTGCGCGGACCCAAAAATAATAAAGATAGCCATTCACTTAGGGCTGCAGAAAAGTGGTCTTTAAGTGAAATTGGCATTTAATTGTGGTGGGGGAAGGGTCTTTAATTAGAGGGAGACCTGCTTTAGGTTAACTTAAACAAATGCAGGTCCATAACCAGGTGTTTTTAGGGGGTTCAGCCAAAATCCCTTTTTAACAAATTTACTACGGTAGTAGTATTTTATCATAACCTTCTTTATTAAAGAAACACTTTTGAGTTAAACTTGACTGAGAAAACCCTCCTTCCTGTGAACCTTCTTACGGGCCTGAAATGCGTCCAGTTCTTAACATTTTTGACATGTTTACTTTCAGGTCAAACAATTGGAGAATCAAGTTGTTGATCTGGAAGAGGATAAGGCATCTGGTGATGATCACGTACAGAAGTTGCGTGCAGAGAACACCCACCTGATGGAACAACTAAACCAGATGGAAGAACAGCTCAGAGAGGCAGACACGAAGTTGGAGGAAAGAATACAAGAGGAAAAGAGCAGGCATAAAGAAGCTATGGTATATAATATTATTGAATTATACATGAGTCAATGTGAGTTATTGCGAGTCGAGGAAATTAACAAAGATTAGGGAGCAAGCTTTAAATGTCTAATTTATGTTTAATTCTATAATATTGAAACTAGTTAGCAGTACAATAACATTCCAGCATACCAGTTTCCCTCATGTGCTCCTAGGATAGACAATCATACGTAAAGCGCTTTGCATAAATTGAAAAAAAGTGAAATTCACGCCGCAAATTTAAACCTCTGACCCCATGGTTAAGTAGATTAAATCACAAATGGTGTATCAACTGCTCCCATGGCATTGTATTACTTTTAGAAATTTTATTGAATGTAATTGGATTATTTGAAAATGCATTAATTAAATATTAATAAAGAAGCAGTAACTACCACTGACTGACAGAAGTTGACTTAGGTTCCGTATAATTAATTTAGGAATTTGTATATTCTCTTTCAAACATATTACCATTTTACAAATATGTCCAAAATGGTTGTTATCCTATCTCCAAGGATGGAATTTTGGTGGAGATGGTTGTGAAGATTAAATTTGTTGCATTCATTGATTAGATACGATAATTATCAACTGTCATTTATGATTTACAGAATAGACAAGAAAAGGAGATGAGAGCTGAAATAGACAGCCTTCAAAACCAGTAAGTAGTCTGATGTATAATTATTTGTTGTCTTCTTTGTGTCTGAGATTCTTTTTTGATGTTAGACAAAAGGAAGAATAGTAGGACCTGTGTTTTGACTGTCTGGTGAATTCTACTACAACTTGTCTTGATGATGAGCATTTGTTTTAGGAGAGCAGCTTAGCTCATTCAGCTAGACTGGCTACTTTGTGTGCACTCAACCGTGGAGATGTCTATGTCCCCGGTTCAATTCCAATCGCTGCTCTCCTTGTGTTTCAGCTGGAGGGCTGAAATACAAGTTGTGATAGTGCACTGTCTTTTGGATGAGATGTTTAAGCCGTTGGTCCTGTGTGCATTATGGCCTGTGTGCACATTAAAGAACGCAGTACACTATTCGGAAAAGAGTAGGGGATTGTCTCCCGGGGCACTGCCCAATCACCACCAGAAGGACCTCACTGAAAATAAGCCTTCTTCAGACTTTTGTGGGTTATCCTTGGTGTTTACAGTGAATAAATCTATCCATCCATGATAATGCTTATTCTGTACAACAGACCAGGTCTGTATTTATCATTTTTTCATTGGTGATGAGTTCTCATAGAAACCTTAACTTTTGCAGAGGTCTGATTTGTATTTGAAGAATTATTCTAAATAAAATATTTTCTTTCATAGAATCACCGAGATGGAAGATGAGAAACAGGATTTTCTTGGTGACATTCCGAGGTTAAAGAAAGAGAACGAAAGTTTACGTAAGGAACGTGATCGTCTGATGAAGGCATTTCGAGAGGCAGACGACAAGTGGTTTTCATTGTCAAGCGAGTACCAACGCCAACAACAGCAGTACAAAATTGAGAAGGAAGAACTGGAGGAAGAACTCGCAACAAATGCTGTGGTGAGTAGTTAATCACTACAAATGCTATTTAATATTTCTACTATGTTAAATTATATCAATAAAGAAAATGTATCATATTGTATGTATATAATATGAATTATTAAATTCTATGGAGATTGTCTTGTTCTTCAATAGAGCTTTCTGGAGTTCCAATCATACTTAACACCTGACCAGTTAAAATACCAGAAACACATTTTGTCCCACAAATGCATGTGTTTTGTGAGAACTTTGTGGGACCGTAGCTACATCTGGTTTAGGGGCTTAGCAAAATGAATCCATTTTTTTAAGTTGAATGTGATTTTTTTACCCTTTAGCTGATTGAAGAGATGAATGGAGAACTGGAAGAGTTGCGCCAATATCGTGAGGAGAATCAACAGATGAATTTGCTGAGAACACCCAGCCTGCTGGACATGCCTGGTAGATTACAAGAATTGGATATACAGTTCAAGCAAGTGAAACAGGTATGCTAAAGCTCTGACCACTCTATCAAGTTTAATCCATATATTTCATTATCTTTTAGGGTTTGTTTTCAACAAAAGTTGACAATTTCTTGTCTGTTTATCTAAGTGTAAGTATCCCACTTGTAGACAAACAACACCACTTATGATTTAAGTAATGTACAATATATGCTGAAAGCATTCACTGTTATTATAACCTTCATTCTCAACTTTCTAAAAGCTGATCATTTGGTTGTCTATTTTTTTTTGTCATAAAACTATTTATTTGGTTCTAATTTAACCAAAGATTACATAATTTTTTTCAGGAGAATGCTCTTTTACAAGAGAGCAATGATGAGTTAAGTGCTCAGATGATCAACACACGGGTTACATTTGGACCGAGCCTGTTGCATCGTGGAGTGTCTAAGTCAGCCTCTTTTGCAGCTGAGATTGAGACAGCTTCCAAAGATGATGTGAGTACACAACTTGATTAACACAGCCTTCAATGAACTTTCTGTTAAGTTATATATTAAAGCAGATGTATTCCTTTTGTGTAATGTGAATGCAGTCAGTTTGAATACAGAAATAACAACACACTTGATTTTCTTCAAATTTTAATAAGAATTTGATTAATTATGTTCAATAATCTCTTAGTAGCCAAAACACGCTCATGCAAATGCTTTTGTGATTGTTGCAATTTTATGAACTGTAATGTTTTTATGTGAGTGCCCATGATTGTCAGCAACCGCTGTCGGTAAATAAAGTTGAATAAAAAAAAATGTAAATGCAGCCTTCGCTCCAGTTGTCATGTTTAACCACATTCGGTCAGCTCTAGGGGTGATCTGTCTTTTTCTATTCCACTCCGAAAATAACAAGCTATCAATTTTCCTTGTTTTTTTCTAGTAATATTTACTGGCTTAGTTACAATGGAGCAGTTTGTTTGACTTTAATTTCTAGAGTATCATTTCCATACTTTGTGGAAATCCACTTGCTATAAGGAGAGAACGAATAAAAATATAATCTGTGTAACTTCCATATTTGTTTCAGATAATGCAGGCTTTACGTGATGAAGAAAAGATTTCTATAGAATTGCGCGAATACATTGGACACATCTTGACAAGAATTTTAGAACACAATCCATCCCTGCTAGAAATCCAACCTAGGCCTTCGAGCAGTGCTTCGCAATCATCATGACGTTTAATCATAAGTTTGTAGTGAATAGATTCTAGTTTTTTAACTTCTGTATAACAGGCTGTCAGATAACACTTGACACCGACAGATTGCAAATCTAACCAAATATTTTGTTCACTACCTTGAGGATGAGAATTTTGGAAGATTGTTGTAGGCTGTTTATAGACAGTAATGATGCTAAGGTGGTTTGACATGGCACAGAAAAAAAAATATGATCATAGGCCACCATTGTAACACTTTCTGAACTTTTAGCCGGCTTTAATTTGCCTTAAAACCGATGTGGGTTAAAAGTAAAAAGCAAATATCCCTGTACAAGAAAGTAGGAACTCATGCTGTTTAGAGTATATTATTGTAACTTACCTTGCTGCAGAAAATGCGAAACAGCTTTCTTATTTATATTTTCAAATGATCCTACATCCAAATGTATGTGATGTAACATTCATCATGCAACAAATTTGTTGAAAATGAATTCATGTGTGCTAACAAAATGTATATTGACTAACTGAAAAGATATAAGAAGGGAGATTTCACTAGGTAAAATGTAAGTGAAAAATATAATTAAAAATGTTGGTGTAAACAATCTGTACACTACATATGAATTTTAAGATTATAATATGTACAACTTTGAATATGACAAAAAATTTGCAAAAATTAAATTGTGTCTATGATGATTACTTCTATAAGCTAATTTAAGTCTTTGATTATTTAAACTATTACAGCCACAGCCGTTGTGATGGATAGGAATAGCGGTAATGAATATATTGATATTAATTAGCCATACTATTTGTACCTAAGAAACCAACACTTTGATTATGGGCATGTCAAATCAAATTTAATTTATTGCTCATAAGCCTCATTATAATATTTGACTGAAGATGTAGTTGACGTATAGGCGTACCAGTTTACGCCAAATTCAACAACAAGCGTGCTGTGATCGAATCACAACTGTTTGGTAGTGTAAGCAAGGTCGAAATTGTACTAGAAATACAACTTTTTGGAATGTAGACCATTTTTTCTAATATTGTAGTGTAAATTGTGACAACAAATGAAGATGCAATCCAGTTGAGACTTTTTTTTTTGAAGGTTTAGATGAATGTACCTTATAAAACTGAAAAAAAATTTAATAGCAAATGAATCAAAATTGAATTAAACTTTTTTATTGTAGTGTAAACTGGGTCAGATAGGATCTCTTCTTTCACCTAGTATTTAAAGATTGGGATACTCCACCATGTTGTCATGGAAATCTGGAATAGTTTTAAATCAGTATTTTTGCCTGATATAAAAGGTATTTTTCATATTTCCTATAGCATAATTCTGCCTTATTATGTATGAAAAGAGCTAATAGAAATACCATTTAATACACTTTCTGTAAAATATTTAGAAAATGAGAATGTAATTTTATACATTTTTATTCAGATATTATAAATGGTATCTTTTTAAAAGGAATGTTCCTAATAATATATTTTATATATCAAATTGATTAGAAATTTTAAAACAAAATTACAATCCAAATGTTTTCAATGAATATTCAAATCTCAAAGTTCATGTGATTGGACATAATGATGTCATAATACACCCATATATGGGCATAATGATATCATATATTCATGGGCAAATCATGGATATTTTCTACATACAAATTGATAGTTTAATGAGCATTATTTCAATATTTATAGATAAATAATCTGTCATTAAAACCATTTTGACACACTAATGATTGTTGTATAAGGACAATCATGATATCTTAAATCAAAATTTTTTTTAAATGAAAAAAAAAAAGTAAATATATTCACTGAGAGAACAAATATTAAGATAATGAATTCTGATTACATAACTTTGCTTAATGTGCTAAATTTTCCCTGTCACCTGATAATCATTCCAGAAATATAATATTTTAAAGGTGTCTTATGATTGGCTACTGTGGCAAGTGTTAATGAAAGGTACTTTATTTTGTATGTGTGCTGATATTAATATTTATTAGTGAAAACTATTCAACAAACAGTTTAATTAATCAAAAAAGCACTTGAACATTTCAACACACCTTGATATGATTAACCACTTCGCATTTCATTTGAAACTGTTGATTTAAATTTCATCCATATCATTATGTAACTTTATATTATTTATTATTGGTGACTCTTCCAAAGCAAACATTATCTTTATTCTTTTTTTTTTTAATGAATCCTAAGTTTTATTTACAAACCAAAGATTCTTTAAAAAAAGAAATAATTCAGGATGGTTTATGTTTAGAGTGTACTCAGTTTAGTTGTATTAAGCAAGGTAATGTGTTTCTGTGCATGTGTATTTAGTTAAATATATTTTGTTTTGTTTTCTTAAATTCCAAGTTGCTGGTATGTGCCTTAAGCCAGTATGTAAATGGGAATTTTAGAGGAAATAGAATTAGAAAGCTATGGAATGCCCAAATGAAGGAATGTAATGTTTTTGTTCTAATGTGTCTGTTAAAGCTATGAAATGCCTGTAATTATTTGTTTTGATGTGACCTTGCATTTTAATGTTAATTTACATTCTGGAAGGAATTCTTATAACAAGTACTTCCTAAGTTTACGGTAATTTAAGTGGCCTTATTTAATTTTAATTGAATTGAGGTGGTTTAGAACCTCACTAGGTTTCTTATCTGCACTCTTGGGTGAATATTTTAAGGAAATGTACATAAATTTGTACAAATAATGTAAATAAGATTTTATAAGATATTTTAAATGCATTAGTAAATAGATTGGATAATAATGAGCTTGCCTTTGCCAACATCATATAAAATTAGAGAAAAAAAATGTTTTTATACTAGTTTTCAATTTAATATTATGAATTGAAATTGTGCTTCAGGGTAAAATTAGATTAAAAGAGACATTCCTCAAGCAACAAATTGTTTCTCTGTTTTGTTTCCGTGGTGATTTCTAATTATGTTATTTATTTTTGGTTGGTAATTACTATATAACAATCCATACTAAAAAGTTAATCTGTGAACTGTTTCGTTTTTTGATAGATCATTGACACTCCGGAATTAATGTGTCTGAAATGAAAAAATGTATAGGGCGCCACCAATATGGTTTTAAAAGATTTGGACTTTCTGGCAGATGCATTATTCCATGAAGTGGGTGTTCATAAAATTTTTTTATCAATAGATTAATTTTCATTAATGAACAATTGAATGTTTTATTAAAATTAGTTTTCTAATTTTATGTAGACCTAAACCTTCCTATTTTCAAACATCTGTAGGTGGTAACTCACCTTTTCCTTACCGTACCTATTGGCGACCAAACGCAAAAGTAAACCGTTTAGGATGCCATGGACGAGGAACTCTTCTCGTTCATAACATATTTGTGTGACCAATCTCCTCAAACGGTTCGTAACATAATTGTCTACTATTGTGCATTCATAATTGTCATCGAGTGATATCAATGTTTGCTTTCGATGTTCAGTTTCCAGTACAGTAATGTGTTAATTTTTTTCGTAAATTCCGATCGGCCATCGAAACTCGCATTATATCTATAAGTCGCAGACGACTGCCGAAAACTTGAAAAAAAAAAATACTCAATTCAATTTTATTTTTAATTCATGTTAGAAAGACACAGTCGAGGGTGGAGTTTTCATGACATCCCGAGGCGCCATATTCTGCAAATTGCAAAGTCATCAACCCCAGAGTTGGAGGGAGTTATGAACCACAAGGACTTCTGTCAGTCTAAGTCCAGATGTAGGCTTAGAAAATCAACTGTTTTAACGATCGAACATTAATTTTAGGTAATATTGTGTAGCAGAGGGTCGAGAAAGCATTTACAAACAAGATCAGGCCTAGCCTATGACTGGGGTATAAAGCGCAATGTCGTTTGAAAAAAAATAGTAGTTTGACGTTTTACACAATCTAACGGTTTTAAACCGTTAACTTTTAATCTCCATTTTGTACAAATAGATAAACATGTTTATCTTGTGGCAGACACAATGTAAACAATCCGTTTTACCGTTAGTCACATGCGTTCTGCCCTCACAAACGATCTCATAAAATAGGGGTCCTTTGCAATTTTTTTTAGCTCTCTTGAAGTTATTTTAAGCTAATCTAAATTATTACTAGGCTATTTAATTTTTGATTTACACATTTGAAGAACTGGAGTCAATTAATGGACATCATGTCTGTGTGCCGCCCGATTCAGGGAAAAATTAATTTCTGCGACAACACTGCCCAATAAATGCAATAAAAATAATGATATTATATAGGTCTACTTCGAGTCACAAGTATAAACCGTAGTATACGCCTATTATTAAATAAAAAATCTCCATTTTTTTCTATGTGATTATTCGGAGAGTATTAGTCTCATTAAATAAGTGCTGCTTGATGTAGACTATTGTAACAGATGTAGCACAGCCTAAATTACATTATTTGTTTGTAATAGGCCTACTAATAAGGTTTGTAGGCCTCGATTCTTTCCGTCAACCCCACGATCGATCGAACCTATGCTTTTATCATTCACCAGAATTTTAAAAACAGTCCATCAGGTCCAAATGCTCTTTGTCTGCATGGTAAATATTCGGTGAGCTGTATCCAAACATAGAGACAAAGAGTTTTGAAATCTTTTGTTTGTCAAAATCCAGACGATATTCACAAAGCGCGTCCTTTACTTACTCCAACTGACGGTCCCACAATTCCGGTAAAATTTATGTCTTTTCATATAAACTAATATTTTTGTGGAGGAGGTCTATATTATTTATCGAAGGTAAGTTTTCTGTTGATTTTTATAAAATCAGGAGTCGAAGTAACAATGTTTTCAGAATGACTGACCTGGTCAAGTAGATCGCAATTCAATAGGCCTATTATTGATACATTTTCTAGGACTATACCATGCAGTGAGATAACCGCATCTTGAAAGTAAACCAGTGATAATAGTCATAATAATAATAATAATAATAATAATAATAATAATAATAATAATAATTTTTATTATTTTTTCTATTAGGCCTACACATATAGGCCTACACATATAGGCCTACTAACTATAAGGCAGGTTCAATACTAAAAACACAGGCTTACCATCATTTAATATTAATGTCTTTATATGCCTATTGATTAATGTGTTACAAAATATACGTTATCATTGTTATTATTTGTCAGACACAGAATTTGCTCCATGGTACAACAAGAATGAAATTAAAAAGAAAATGAATGGGAAAAAATGAGTGAACAGTACACATACGAAACTATGCCCGTGAAGAAGTAGGACAAGACTAATTTTATAAAAACAAAATATTAAATTTACATGTACATATGTGCTTAATCGTTTTTCTCTTTTATTATTGGAATATTTGTCTTAGGGAAAACTATTTATTGGTTTTTAACTATTGTTGTATCGTATAGGATTTTTACATATTTGTCTGCATCGCACTGAGGCCCTATATTTATATATCTATATGCCCGAACTATCATAAAATACTATGTTCTCATGTTTGTGATGATGGTGGTGGTGGTGGTGGTGATGATAATGACAATAAAAGTTTGTATCTTGTATGATGATGATGGTGAGATGATGATGATGATGATGATGATGAACTATTTCCTAGGCCTACTTATTATTGTATCGTATATTTAAATATTTTTCTGCATCGCATTGAGGCCCTATAGTTATATATCTATGCCCCAAAGTATCATAAAATTAAAAAAGCCTTTTCTGATGATGATGATGATGATGATGATGATGATGATGATGATGAATAATGACGATGACGATGAGGATGACATCACTTATACATGACTAACACCTCTAAAAAGGTAGGGATGTGGCATACATTGAATGTGCACATCTAATCGACATTTACAAACAAAAAATATTTTATTTTAATAGACGGATCGGTATTTATTCATCTAATGTATGCTTCGCCAAATAGTACTTAGGGTCACACCTTGTGCGGATGTGCACAATGAGTGATGCGGCTAAATACGAGCACAGAAATATTTAGTTAACATACACATTTTATATGAATAATATTGATCAAACTGATTTGTATTAACATTTTGATGCATGCATGAGCGATACAATACGGTGCTAGTTTTTAATAACGGTGAAATTTCAAGAAATATCGCGGATGGATATTGATATAATTCTTCCAATGATTACCCAATGTGGGTCATGCATTTTGGTTGGCGCTTGATTTCCATAATATTCGTGTACAAGTTGTTGGCGTACCGTGAATGAATATCAGATTGCTATCTCAGGCTGGCCGTGGTAAGTGTACGATGCGCCGGTAAATACCGGTGTTTTATCCAGAAAAATAGGCGTGTTCCGCTACCTGCTGCCTTATTTTCAGTTCACACAGTAGGCTTAGGCTAAAGCTAGTCAATTTGTTATTTTGAGTTTTTATTATCTTACAAGAACAGGATATTTACTTTCTTGTATTAATTCTACTACACAGGAATTCATTTACCAATATACTTTTTTTCGTGAATAATTGTTGGATGTGTACGAGAAAGATTTCACCTGAAAGTTGATAAACCAAGGAGATAACCATGTCTGCTGCATCGAAAGTTCGAAATCTTTTTAAAAGAAAAGGAGGTGGACATACAAGTGCTGAAAGAGAAAGACAGAAGAAGGAAATATTCGCCTTTAATAAGGTGAGTTTCATAATATACTTAGGCTAGGAATTTGTCATTTAGTGCTCTTTAGGGTAGGCCGGATGCTAGGCCTAGGCCAACAGCAAGCTCCAGCCATCACGTCAATCCGCCGCATCGGTTTTTCACGGCAAGAGTCAAGAGGGCATATGCTTGGCCTGGAGTGGGACTTCAGTCGAAGCCTAGGAAAGTAAATTTGAAGATAAGGGCCATCACCAGTGCATACACATACTCGTTGTATTGCTAGGCCCTAGGCCTAGGCCTCCTACCCCTGGGCTAGGCTATGTAGAAACCTAATTTTTTTCATCTTCCATCATCATCATCGAACATCCAATCTAGGCCCTAGGTCTAAATTCCTGCATGAGATCTTTTGGAGGATGCACATACCAAGTACCAAGTATCAATCGTAGGCTTGCCTAGGCCTAAAATTTTACACTGCTTTTTTAATGATCTTTTTTTTCCAGGCTTCAATTTAAGCATGGAGCTAGGATATTGTAAAAACATGCAAAATTCCTTGCAAAAACACGCTTACGGCAGGTGTGCACATCAAAATTGTTATTGTATTTTATGGTTATTTTCTGTAGTATCTACTGTAGTACTAGTCAGTGTTGTTGTTAAATGAGTACCATGCCTTAGGGCATTTTAACTTTTTTAATAGCATTAGGCCTAGTAATGAACAACTTCCCTATGTTATCAATCATTTTAATGAATAAATAATTAAGACTATCATCTTGATTATTATTAAACAATTGAATTACAGTACACATGAAATTTGATTTAGGCCTAATGGATGGTAAGGGATTTTATGGTAATTCTGTAACAATTTAAGAATAAATCAAAGTCGAATTATTGATGGCATTAGTGGTGAATAATTAATTGAATCGTATTCTGTTAAAACATCACAAACCAAAAAAATAAATATGAAATAAAATAATAAAATAAAATGCAACACTTCTTTTATTGTTGTAGAGTGACATGTAGGAAATAATTGAAATTTTTCATCAATGTGTATCTGTTCGTTGCTGTCATTGTTTAACCATATTTTGTAGGCTTACAGTTGGTAGGTTTTCATCAAAACACCTGTGGTAACACACCTTCTACCATCTTGTTCCAAATATGGTAATCCCTGACCGAATTTCATTCCTATAGTTGATAGCTTAATAATAGCATGTTCTTTGGTGACAAATGACTGAAAAATTGGGTCAATTTTTGAGTGAGTCTGTTAGATATTTGAAATAGCTGAGGTTTTGTAAGGTTGTTTTAAGTCATTACTAATTAATCTTCTGAACGATAAGTTAATAAATAGTCTATCATCTTGTTTTGTATATTTCACTTGTAAAATCTATTTACAAGTAGGCGCACATTTGGATACTTTAGTTGTTATCCTGCCTTTCACTCTGGGTTACCTCTTGGTAAAATCTGTGCTTTCTAAAATTTAAGTGTATTTCATTTTATGACTTAAAATCAAATTATTTCTCATTTCTTTTCAGACAGTGGAACATGGGTTTCCAAATAAACCAACAGCAATCGCATATGATCCTCAACTAAAGCTTCTTGCATTGGGTACCAAAGGTGGAATTGTTAAAATGTATCCTTTTTTTAAAATAAATTTTTAAACTCAGGAATTGATACCTCATGCTTGATGCCACACCAGGTAAGCAAATCGTTCTCTTTTTCAAGTACGTACATGTCTGGATTCCCGTAGTGTGATTACATAAAATGCAAACCATGGTAACAGAGGATTGTGGGTACAATTTTAAATACAGTACCGTGTTGGCTTCTTATCCTGTACAATCTACCGCCAAAATTTTAAAGGGTATTGTCTGCCTAGATATGAATATGTTGTCTGTCAATAGGCCCTGTTTGATGAAGCTGTTGTTTACACAGATAATGCACAATACAGGTGATTGCTATAGTCTACCCACCTATATAGTTTCACTTTTAAACATTGTAAAAACACTTGAGAAATTTGATTGACAAGATTGTGAATAATGATATTGGACAGTTCAAAGATCCATTTGATTAATTGTTTAAATATGGTTCTGATCAATCTTCAAGTATTTTGTTGATATCATCCTCATTGACACCTTTCCACTTGTAAGCATGGAGTTAGCTTTCTACTATTTGTATTTTGCTATTTGCGGACATTTAATTGATTGTAATTTAGGATTATTTGTTTACTGCCAATAGAAATATAAAATTGCCATTCTGATCATTGATATTGTGGTTGCATAGAAACACTGAGTAAATTAATTAATCAATTAAAAAAATTAAATTGTAGAATTTGAACACGGGACACTGGTGAAGGCGAGGACCCTGACTACTCAACTACAGCACCAGTCCATGCGTGATTTACAATATCCACCATCCAGAACGTTCATGTAAAATTCTAATTATAAGCTCTCTCTCAAGGGTTTTGATTTGAGCTGTTATGAGATGCGAATAATGGGTGATGGAGATTTTGCCATTTTATATGTGTTATTGAGATTTGTAGAAACCCATGGGTAATACACAAAACCTCGTCATAATGGACAATATGTATTATGATGAGAATCAGCATTCAAGATCTCTCACTTGACTTATATGCACAGTGATTTTAGGAAACATGTGCTGCATGTATAAAAATTGATTTTCACAGGCCCACAGTAACATAATACACACAGTATATTAGTAACATAATAGGCCTACAATAGCCTATAATTCAGCAAACTACTACTGATACAGGTACTACATATTATCCTGTGTATAGCTATGATTATTTTTACAACTGTACCATTGAAAGTGAAGTGTTTATTACTAAGAATAGTTTTATGGTAGTGATTTATATCAGTGTTTACTAAAACGAAAAGTAAATTTCAATGTAATTATTTTTCTGTTGCTGTTTATTAGTTGATTAGATTAGGCATGACTTTTATTAATAGACTATCTTCCGCAAGCCTATCACTAACCAATAAATATTTATAAAATTTTATTTTTGGCCGTCATGGCATACCTACTGTAGCTTTGCCATGAAATTTTCTCTATAAGAAATCTTCCTCACAAAAATAAATAAGATTTTAATATCAATCTGATTGACAAAATGTTAACCTGTATGTTTTCCTTGTTGAATATCTTACCAAACCAAGTTTGCTCAAAACAGGTGTAAAAATGCCTCAACTGTACACACCAACAAAAAACATAGTTCAGTATTCGTATGATGCAACGTTTTTTAGTCTGACCCTAAAGGTAAGGAGATAACCCCTGAAATTCTGATCCTGTTGAGGTTACACACACTACAGTAATTATTCTGCCATCTGCAGGAATATTGTATTGCAAAGATCGTAATCCCACTGATCCCTTGCTCCCTTTAATGTTTCAATATTGTAACTCTGAGCTGGTATACTGTATTTAATTTAAACAAAAGAAACCTGGAGTTTGTACTAATACTATAGTAAAAAATATGCTGATTATCGGTATTATTAAACAAATAAACAAACCATTTTACATCTTCTCAGGCTTAAATCCAAAGCTAAATGCACTAAAATGTGAGATATAATGTACTTTAGGCCTGTCAAATTTCCGTTTAAGTGATTACTAGTATAAGTGGGATAAATTCTAATAAAAAAGAAAATGCACAAGTTTATTGAATATGATTCATGAAAACGAAACAAGCATAGCCTATTTTGTACTGTCATAGCATTACCAGATATTGTAATTACTATTTCTTAATTTCTTAAATTAATAACTAATGCTCTGTAATGAAAGTTTGATTCCATGCACAATGTGAAATTAGTTATAATAATTTGCTAATTGGTGATTAAAAAAAATTACTGTATAGTTATACTCTGTTGGCCAGTTTAGTGGTTTTAGAAAGCTGATGGACAAGAATGGTTACTGTAGGTGTTAAATGACCTTCAAAAAAGTAATGACCTTGAATAAGATCATGAAGGTCTAGTCCAATGCCTTGTCTTACAGGAAATGACAAAACCAGTAAATATGAAAAGAAAAGTGTCAGTGATCTACAGCATTTTCTATGTTTCCTTTTTCGGCATTCTCTTTTTTTTTTTTTGCCTACATTTAGTCTAGTTGTGTTATTGTATCTTATTTGTATTTATTTGAGATGAAAGGGCGTGTTTCTGCTGGATAACACCAAAAACACATTTTTTTATAAACGGTTAAGTTCTTGCGAGCTATAGCGCATGCTGCGAAAGAAATAAACAACACACCATGAAAGTATGGTATGATCTTCAAGCATGGTATGATCTTCAAGCATGTCATCCTATTGGTTAAAATTTTTTTCTTCGCCCCGAATTTCCCATGGACGAGTGATCAAACCAACGAAGAGGTTAATTTGGGTCACCAACGGGTCATGACTAACACGGTATTGCGTTGCAGCTGAAAAGTGTACCACAAAACACGCGTTTTCTGAACACGAGCCCTATAACAAATGTGTGTAATAACACGCATTTTTAGAACACATTCCTAACCGTGTTTTAGTTTTGTGGCCGTTTCTACTGGGGGAAAAAACACATGTTTTTTAATAACCGTTTAAAAACATGTTTTTTTGCTCAGCAGAAACAGGCCCTTATATTTCGTTCAGACAGGCAGTTAAAGGACACCAATATTTTGTGTTCGGCTCTCAGACTATTGTGTCGTCTTGGCACCCATACCATGACTCCATTATGATTTTTTTTATGGACCTAAGTTTTGACCTCCACCGGAGTTAGAAAGGTCAATTGTTGCGCGACAACATAGTGTCTACTGCACCCTGTGGGGGTGGACAAAAAATCAATTGGTCAAAGGCTAAGAGCGGTGCATTAGGCTCATGTCACAAGACATCAGTAGTAGCTGCAGTGCAGTCCTTAGCGTAACCATCGACCACATGTCTACTGTAATTGTAAGCGTAGGCAGGAAACAATCAATTCTCATATTGTTCAGCATTGCACAGTAGTGTATAATATATTTAGTATCTGTTTATTCCATCTTGTTTGTAGGCATGTTGTTGAAGGTGATAAGGAAGGGAAATTCATATTGGGCCTACTACTACTGCTGACCTTGGTAATTGGGACAAATTTTTTTATTACTGTATATTCTGAGCTAATACAAAATACAAAATTTTAATTAACAATTCAATAATTAAATGGACTTTTTATTGAGTTTTTTCAAGTTTTACCACATGAAAACAATATTTTGTTCATTTCTGTTATCCCTTTTCAGTCTCCAAAAACATTGTTACAAAACAATATTTACTTAGAAACAAGCATTAATCATCGCTGACATTTTTTTTTCAAAAGAGATCATTTCTATTCATATTCCTCACTCTGAAACAATCTTAACTGAATCTGTGTTATGCCCTCCCAGTTAATTGAGTATTCATAGCTGATATGCTTGAATTGAATCTAATGGAGAAGTGTGTAAAACAACGAACATCACACGATGCATGCGAGTAGAACTAGGACTAGGTTCAACCAGTAATTGAATATGAACATTTGTAGTGTGAATTCTGTTGTTTACTGAGTTTTTTTAATGTATAACTATAAATGAATGTGTTAAATAAAGATAACCATTACTGTATTATTTCTCATCAAACAGTGAGCGGCTCGTTACTTATTGGATAGACATTGGAAGCTCTATTATAGACTAGGGTATGTTATTAGGTTTAATAAAACCTATTAATATACCCTAGTCTTTAATAAAGCTTCCAATGTCTATCCAATAAGTAATGAGCCGCTTGCTGAAGATTACAGTGTTTAGGTGGATAAGGCAAAACTCTGATTTTGATATTGGTTCCTACAGTAGGATTGGAAGGCTAAAACTGTACTGTAGCTTTACAGCACTTTATCATTATGTAAAACTCCCACTCCTGAAATTCATGAATTCCAAACCTCCTTTTGTGCACATGGAACAAAGAAATGTAAAGTATATTATTGAGCATATTTAGGTTAGTATTAGTTGCTTTGATGAGGTGGGATTTGTGCTCAAGTTAGAGGCTACAGTTTCCACCTGCCCAACACCTAGACTTGATTAGCATCTACAAAAGCTGTCGGAAATTAACAAGCACTGAATGAATACATTTCTAGCAGTCAGTCTGCCCATATCTAAGTTACAGTACAGGTGTGTAAGCAAGCATATCGGTAATGCCTAATATATTTTTATTTTTTTTTGTTTACCAGTGATTAAGCTGTCCTCGGCTAAATAGCCAAATCCTTATAAAAGCTGAATTTTGCTAAATATTTTCATTCAAATATATCCAAAAAGCTAATATGGAATTGAATCTATCATTGCTTACAGTATATTTTTATGTTTTGGCTAATCAAATTCTATTTGGTTGATTATTTTCATACTGAATTAACCAAATTGCTAAATATTTTTTTGGCCAGCTTTCTGTTCAGTAAACCCTATGTTTATACCATGATAAAAATTATATGAAAACTTAAAACTAGAGTACAAAAAGGAAAAAACTTATCCAGGTACAGTAAGTATCTACTCATGGACTACCAACATCACCATTGATATGTGTATTTCCTTTGGTAGTATTGAAAAGTCTACCGAACACATATTACATAGGCCCCTAATATTACAATTTTGAATTGTGATTTATGTACTATATCTATGAAAATTATAGACACATTCAACTGAAATTCAAAGATGAATTAGTAAAGTATCTCCAGCTTATTTGTAACAGCTGTGGCAAGCCTTTTGCTCAATTTTAGGGTCATTTGCCGAGTAAAGCAAGCTTGTATCACATTTATCGATTCATGAATGGGTGAACCATGGAAGGTGTTGAGTTGGGAACAATTGGGAAACTACGCATGAACAGAAATTCTTTAACAGAGACAGTAAGTGTCAAACTTATCACGGCAACTGAAACAGTTTCAGCCTTTTTCGTGAATAAATAGCCTTGTGTAAACTGAATGTTGAAGCGTCTGTTGTATTAGTATTTATGAAGCACAGCATTAATCTCCCCTCAAAAATCTGCTGTCTGGTAATTTTCTATTTTACTATAGTCACTCAGTATGCTTGTTTTCCACGACCAGAGTTCAAGCTTTGGGTGTGGATGACCAAGGACTGCCTTCCCCCCCCCCCCACATCAGCCACCTATGAAAAATGCATGTATTATATTTAGGGCCAATAAAAACAATTATTAGTTTATCACCCTCATCCGCATGTGTTCTATGATAGTAAAAAAAATATATATTTTGGAAATATTTTATATTTTGTCAATATATTATACTGACAATAAAACCTATAGTCCTGGTATCTACATTACTTATACTATATTTGAACAGTCCACCGATTCATCTCATAAGGAAGTATAATACAGTAGGCCTAGTCCAAATATTAACTTTGAGTATGTATAATACTTTCCTACTTATATTCTTCTCTGTAGACAGTAAAGATAACTATTCCTAGGCACACAACTCAAGATCCGAACCCCTGACCTATTTCTTGGAAGGATAATCATAAAGCCTAACCGTTGCTTGTAATGCTGAAATTAAATTTCTGTAGAATTGATTGGCTGGGATTATTTTGAACAATGCAAACCCAAATCAGTTTTTTTTTCCTTTTATATCTTTGTGATCTAATTTGTATTGTAATGTATATGTTTGGCTTGTGTGCATGTTTAGGATGAGTCAGTCTGTCATTATTGATTCATCAGAATTGCAAATTAATCATTGCTGACTCACCCAACCCTATCACCTGGTGTTATTTGTTTAGTATCTTTGGTCTATTATCACCAATGTTGTTATAAACTAAATATGCATTCTTCCAGAATCCTGGTAAACATATTGCATCATTGTTATTTAGCTCCAGATACAGTGTTTAATTAAGTTTGACCTTGGATTGGTATCTGAATTTTGTTAATTATAATTAACATTCAATGTGATTTCATCACTTGTAGGATGGAATGAGATGAAATAAGCTACAATAACTGCTACTAGTGAACCTGAAATTCTAAGATAGGAGGCAGGCTTACCCACCAAGCTACAGGTCCACTCTTCTGCTTTGTCATTCTTTCATCATATTTTTTTCAATTAATTTCAAGTCAATTTTATTCAATATTTGAAAGTAAAGTAACATATAACTGAATTGCATCAAATATACAAAAAATTCAATACACAAAAAGAACCAAACAAAATAAAAACAATAAAAATACAATTCAAAACACACACAAAAGAAAAAGTATAATAATTTTTGCGTAGGCCTACTAAAATTTAATAAACATTTAAAATAATGCTATTTAATGTAATCATTACAATTATAATTTATTGTCAACGTTCATTAAAAAAACATAACTAAGGTAGATAGCAGACGCTTTTGTCTGTTTCTGTCCGTTCTCATCATGGATTACTACACTTTTGTGAAAGGCGTTAATTTCTCTTTCATTCATTTTTGCTAATGAGCATAAAAAATGGTTGCCGATAGTACTGAAGCGAATCATGTAGAAATGGTGATTCATACAAGTACATGGTGACCTGCTAATAATATCCAATGCAGTAAATCTACTAAAGGAGAAAGTTTTCGCAAATCTAATCGAGATTTCGTAATTTCAAAAATTTGATATTAATATGTAACTGAGTAGGGCCTATGCAAAATCAGTTCCCAAATTATATAAAACTGGTAAAATAATAATAATAATATTTAGTTGGTGGAATTTAATCGGATTTGTAAAATTTGATTTTCTTTTACTTTGCATGAAATCAACAAGGATTTATTATTTATTATACTTTACTGACCCAAGGCATTGGGGATGGGTGTCAGACTCATGCCATACTTTAAGCTCAAATACCAAACCTTGCACATGTACTGGTACAACTGAAAAAAAAAATGTTTCAATATAGCTCTCAACAAACCTACTTAAATCTCTAAACATTTTTTCTGTCATATCTTCTCAATCACTAACAAGTCTGTCATATCTTCTCAATCACTAACAAGTCTGTGACTTATGATTAGTAACTTTGTTATGGAGAAACATCTGCACTTGGTTGTTGCTTTTATAGTTAGTAGTACAGTCAGATAAGATCGAAGGACATGCATGCTGATATGTACGTGGATGGTCTGAAAAATATTTGTTCAAGGAAAAATTCTAAATCAATTGGCAGATAATGTGTTTTTGGGCGTCTAGATTCTAAAAGTAACTCAAAACTTTGATTGCATGCTTTTTCCAGCGCTTGCGACATACAGTAGTGATAGTTTCAAAATGGTATGAAATGTTTTTTACAGTTCCTCTACTGTAAGCAGATGATTATTTAGTGTGTCCCACAACTGTATAAATTATTTCCTTTACTCCCTGTCCGTGGCACCAATTGAAATTAATATTCCTTGGCTGTGTTCCTTAGGGATGTTCTATGCTGGAAATTTGTCTGCCTACCATCCACCTACAGAAGAGTTATTACTAGACCTCAAGGTCAAGAGAAAGAATCTTCAGGTGTAGTGTACAATTATGCTGTACTTACTACTACTATAGTTAAAGTGCATGTGCGTAGGTGTAGGCAATTTTAATAATAGCAGGGTCATCTCTATGACCTCTGAGGCTTTTAAGTCATTTTCACAATGTAAACTCTATTGGTTCTTTTTAAACAGATAAATAAATAGTTCTTGTTAAGATTAGAAAGATTACTATAAATGTTTTTTTTATAAAATAATTCTTTAAAAACCATAAAATAAGTCTGAAATGGAAAAAAAAAAAATAAAACCTACAGTATTAGAAAGATCATAACAGTTTCATCCCCTTAGAGATAAGTATAATAGGTAAAGCCCCAATTTGCCAAGGTAATTCTCCGTAGGGAATTCAATAAACTTTGCTTTTATTCATCCATAAGCTAATGTTTTCTCTGCATTCTTCAGAGGCGATTTGTTGACACCTGGTTGTGAGGCTGAAATGTGTGATTTTGAAAACTGGGTCTTTGTTATATGAGGCAGGGGACTCAGGGGAATCTTCACCTTAACTTGTCATTGCTTCAGGTGGTGTTTAGAAGTCAAATAGTCCTGGTTTCGGGGAAAACTGAAAGAACCTTTGCTTTTGGCAAATACAGCAAACACTCATCTAGCACAGTCATCTAGCAGTGTATTTTTATAATTTTTTATTTTGGTACAGTACTCTAGTATTGCACTTTCTTTGGAAGACTAGTGGTATAAGTTTTTTCACTTTCGTCACTCGTTAACTTTAACAGTTGTCTACCATAAAACCCACTTCAAAGGCTGTTTACATCCTTGCAGATCTACTCTACTAATTGTGTGGGCTGAATGGTTATAATGGTTTTTTAAGACATGTTGAAATTGATCAACTTTCTTGGAACAATTCCAGTAGTTTAAATACAGTAGCTTGGTGGTTAAGAAGATGCATTTGTTGCTTTTCAAAACCAAGTTCTCTGGGTGAGAATTTTTCTGTGGTTAAAATGCACTCACCTGTTTTTCCCTAGCATACTGCATTAAGACAATTTTTTCCCTGGGATTGTTAATAAAATTTTTGCTTTAAATTATTTTTTAATTCATATCTTTTAATATTTAATTTTATATGTATTATATAATAATATGTATCATTTATTTACTATTTTAATTTTTTTTTTTATTGCCAATCTACTCCAGTAAGTGTTACGGTAAGTATAGTAATAATGTATGCTTAACATACAGATTAATGAACAAATTATGCATACAATTTTTCCAGTAGATTGATTTTAATTGCTAATTCAACTGGAAAATTGATCAACATTTTTCTTTCGAATTGTGGTTACACGTCATGTGGTGATTGAAAGCTAGCCATTTAAAATTCAATCCGAAGAAAAAAACAAAAAAAGAAATTTATGCTACAGTATTTCTTGTTGCTTAATTTAATACATTAAGCTGGTAGTCTTAAGCAATTGCTAGATAATATGATTTTATTGCACACTTAAATCTAAGCTTCCTACAGTAACTACTGTACAACAGTAGACTCAATGAATCTGTTGCTAACAAAGAAACTAAAGAGCGGTTTTCCAGTGAACTGTCCAGATGGTAAAACAAAGAGATAAAAATGCGTAACGTACTGTAGGCAGCAAGAAATTATTATGCAGTATTCGAGTCCGACCCTGGATCTATCATACAAAGAAGAGGAAAGTAATCTTCATATGAATAGACATACAATAGCCAATTATTAAAGCAGGTTTTTTTAGATGCTATGTTATTAAGTCAGTCTGTATTTAAGTTGTGATATTATCTTGGCTCTGGGATTAATAATATTAATGGCGAGAAAGAAATAATTGTTTATTATCCAACCATGTTACTTTGATTAGGACCTTACATCAAGACTGTATTTTTATGGATTACCAAAATACATACAATGGTTCATTTTCATTTCACAAATCCAGTACTTGATTATTGCTTTGATTTCAACAACGGTTACTGTCCACCATTTCTTGCTGTTGGTGGTAAATTATGGATCTCTCATTATGAATACAGTTAATTACCATTTCATTACCTTGGATGGCTCATATTAAATGCTAATAACAATCAGTTTTTATCTGCATATTTTTATACTGCTTTTAATATTTTTGAATGTGATTTTTTTCGATTCTCTCGCTGTAATTTTATATTGTATTTACTATATGCTGCCTGTTATTGGCATTTTTGCTGTTGGGGGTGAAATGAAATTAAATAAATAAAATAAAAATAAAGTTAATTAAAGTTAATTCAGTAACAAGCAGCTTCAGAATCTACATACAGTATTTAAATCAGTGTACCTGATTATTTTTATCAATCAATCACTTTATTGAATCCACTTTTGATACAGTGGCACTCATACAAAATGTATGGTGCATCCAAGAAACATAAAAAATTAATACTGTTAATATTATGTTTATTACAATTAATTAAATTTTCCTTTAATTATTTTATTACAGAAGTCCAGTTATTATAATTGCTGTATATACTGTATTATATAATAATTTTAATATTGCTGTTATATAATATTATATTATGTAATTATGAAAATTACAGTTTGCTATTATACAATAACCATAAAGAAAAAATCCCTTGTCTGTTCGATGGAAAACATTAATATAGATTGTACCAATTATTATTGTACCGGTTTGTTACTTATTATAAATATTAATTATATTATATTGTCTCTAATATATTTCAAAATAGTACAAGTATTCATCATTATTAAATATTACAGTATGATGAAATTATTGAAATCAACAGATTGCCATTTTAAGCAGAGAATATTGGTCTCTTGGCTCCCATTGATTGTGAAAATTATTATGGAAAGCAATATAATAAATAACAATGTACAGAACATCAAAATATTTATGACGTCTGCAAATAATAGTTAATTTGATATCCCTGGGAATTTAGCAGCCAGGTTTTTGTATTTGTTGTGTCATGGTGAAAATTCAATGGTTATTCTATCGATAGATGTCAATGTAGGCCTACTAAATGTTAAATATAAATAAAAATTACATATTCTTAGGATCAAAGGAGCTGGAAGCTTGATTTATAGTTTAAGTTGATCCCAAAGAGTTTAAAACATGCTGTAAGGATCTGGATAGAAAAAAAAACAAACTACTGTAGCTTGCACCAACTCCCAGAGTGGTGACATGTATTTTTAGATGATACAAATGTGATGATTTAGTTATCAATAATGCACTTAACAAGATTAATAAATAATGACTGTCTGGTGCGGGGGTTTATTTTTTCAATATTTTATTTTATGACAACAAACTTAACAATACAAAGCAAGATAATAATAGTTATTATATACAGTACCGCTTACATAGAATGCAGGCATCTGATTGGTTCAGAAATGGGTAATAACCTCAACCATCACTCATATAACATAGGTTAAATGATGGTTCATAAATTGCTGGGAAAAAAATAATATCATGTTAAATGATAGTACCTTTTTCCTTATCGCGCTGTATAATAATCTCTAGGCCCATTTTGGCATGGACAGTAAATTTTGATGGCGACCTGTATGATTGGCCCTTTGACCGCGCCATGGATTAGCGAGCACGGCCGGCTTATAATGGCTAAGAAAGTAGGCCTAGGCAGGTTCCTTACTTTTTTTAGGCCTCGTAGAATTTATGTATGATGTACAGTATGTAAAATGGGTAGATAAATAGGCTGCAGTCTCCACATCACCTTGGGGCAGTAGTTCCCCTCATGAGCATTGTATACTGTGGATTTGAATAGGACATCAAGCAATAGAGCTTAAATACTTGAATGTTGATTGTGGGATTTGTGAAGTGAAGTTGAAAACCATTTAATATTAATACAAATCTAGCACAAGCAAAATACAATATAGAGAAATAGTTAAACAGCAGGTACTGTCGTACTCATTCATATCCATTCATTCATTTCATATAGTACATGTCCATTATTAGCCTGATTTGGTGGCATACCTTACCAACTGCCAGTTTTAAACAATAGGTCTATATTTAAACATACGAGATAATAAATAAAGGCATAGAAAATGAAAAACCTGACTGACAGTACAGCACTATCTATTCTATACAGTATAATAGTAGGCCTGAAGTTGGAAAAACCTTTTTCAACAGTTTTTTTGGTGTTACATGGTAGCACCAAAAAATATTCTGAACAGTGGGGTAAGTCCGACAGAGGTCTGAACCAAGGTGCCGGCCTTGGGTCTCTCGGTCAGTGGCATAGAGTAAAATCCTAAGATAGATTAAGAGATTTGTTTAGGATAATATTTGATTGGCAAATTAATATTTTTACTCCGACTACATCTGGGTCTCAGCGCTGAAGAACAGTGAGGGTCCATATTTGTCTGATGGGAGAAATTGCCCTTATGGCCCATGATGCACAAATGCAGAATGATTGTAGTAGCAGGGAGGCCTAGGGTAAGCTAAGAGAATGAATTCAAGTTATGAGCCAAGGGGATGCCAAGCTCTCAGTTCAAGTTCTGGCGCAATTCCCCACAGTATAGTGTCAAAGAACACACCTTCCTGAACACCAGTCACCACATCCCTATTTCTACTCCAGCAGGAAACCATTCTGCATTCTCAAATCATCACAGGAAGTGTTTTATGTGGTCACTATAAATGACTCAAGTCAAGGAGAATTGTTCATCTGTTTGTACTTATGAAACAATAATTAGAATAATTTCAAATAATGTACACATCAATGGATTATATTTTAATAATTCTTACAATCAAACAAATAAGTTAATATGAAGATTCTGCTCTTAATAGATTTTAATCGCAGGGGTGGTGGTACCAGGGGGGTTGGTACCAGGGGGGTTGGTACTAGGGGGTGTCAGGGCTGAGCCCCCTGTTAGAGAAAAAAAAATCACAATTCGACGGGAAGGGAAAAAAAATTATGTATTTCTACATATTCGTAGACCATAAAAACGATTAAATAAAGCTTTGAAACCCCTAAATTGTCAAAATTTTGTAAATATTTTTAGCGACGCCCAAACCACACCTACTTTGCTCTCGTCTGGGACATTGGCTCTCCCCCGCTGGGAAGTTCGGACCCTCAATCGGCCAAATCCTGGCGCCACCGCTGTTTAATCGGTCATCATCATGGAAATGGTTACAGTTTAATATGGAATTGTGGTTTACTTGACCTTGGAGGTCACATCAGGCTACTGATGTTGTGAAGAATTTAACCACAGTTAGTCATGTTCATTGCCCATGAAAAAGAATTTTTACAATGTTTAGAAAGGTTTTAGAGAGTAATAATACAAACAGTGATCATATGCTTTATTTTTATAGCAATATTTAAAAATTGATTGCCAAGAGAAATCATTCTTGAAGTGTTTTATGGATGATATGATGGGCTTTTGGGCTTCAAGTTGATGTGGAATGTTACAAGCAACCAGATTTTGATTTATCACCGTGCCTAGTATTCAGCAATGCTAGTATATCACTCGCAGACTTCCTATGTCATTTAACTGAAGACAAAGTTCATTTTATCATAGGATCTCTGATTTCATGAAGATCCTCTTTTATTATTATAGGCATACAAAGTAAAATTTATTATTTCCAATAAAACAAAGAAATTACAAAGCATGCAAGGAAAAATTGTACAAGTCAAACTAACTGCATTTTAGATTGACAAAGAAAAAAATATGTACAACAAATTCCCATATTAATCCATGACAAAATCACTTAAAAATCATTTTGAATTACACTTCCATACAGTGGCATATTACCGTGGAGGGGGGTGGCTGATTTTCATACTGAAATACTGGCATTGCTTACTCAACGAACTGTGCTTGTCGTCATCATGTGTCATTTATAATTATTAATAGTTCATTTGAAAGTGAATGGAATTGAGCCTCTCATTTGTGGACTTATTGTGGATTGAGTGATTAATAGGTCACAGGTCAAATAAAATATTGAATATCTCTTACATTATAAAAGAATCTCAGTATGATCCCTCCTCATCATCACAGATTGTAGTTTTTTACCCCACTTTAAAGTAAAATGCTGGTACACTATTGATTTGTGTTACTCTATTAGGTTTAATACTTCTTTGTGCCAAAAAAAGTATTAAAACAAAGTGCTACCTGTCATTTTACTATTTATTACTGAAGAATAGGGATCATCCAAATAGATTCAGTCGCAAATTATACATATTGTAGCCTCTTGTTTTGGGTACAGTACTTTTAAAAGACATGTTTAGTGAATTTCTCACTAATACAAAAAAAAAATTTAACAATAACATGGAAAAAATTAAATAGTTTTACATGCCACTTCTTCAACGGTGTTGCCACGCAACTATAAAATAGTTTACATTAATGTAGATCATGTTTACATACAGTTGAATTGGCCAGCAGACAGATTCATTCCTCCCAATTAAGATTCTCAATATTAGTAAATTGCACACTAATGAACAATTGCACACTAATGAACAATTGATTGGTACTCAACTCTATGTACCTGTACTGGGTTAATTTTACGTTGTACTGTGCTGTACATAGTTGATCGAGGCTACATACTGTAGTTTGCAAAGTATTAAAGATTAATTTGATTTCAATTTGAAGTTATGTACAGTACCTCTGTCATATAATAAGATGTCAGAAAATATGAAACCTCTACTTTAGTATGTCCAGGTCAACTTACTAAGAATATGTCTGTCAACTCATCTCAGCATGAATAAATCTTTTACAGCCAGATGAACAATCTTAAAACATTCTCTAAATTTTATTATTACAATTAATAGCTGTTTTACACCAAACTGTTTAAATAACTTGAAATCTAGTTTATCATATAAATTCGTTTACGAATCAACAATTATAACCGGTAAAACCATTGTCTGTTTCCAGTGGCCTGTCGTAACGATTACCAGGTAGAAGCGCTATAAAAACACAATACAAAAATAATGCCAGCAAGTACAGTGAAATTCACATAGAGCACTGAACTGTTGTAATTACCAAGGCAGCTAATTTTATGTTGGAAATACCACTGTGTATTCTCGTATATACATTAGTAGTACCTTCCAGGAGGTGTAATATCGACCTTTCTTTGAATTGTATTAATAATAAGAAGAAACATAAATATTTACAACACTTGAAAACTGAGATAATAATGTTTATTTCTGAAAAGACCCAGGGTGAACATTTACTAAATAAATACATCCATTTTTATTGTCCTGCTTACAATTAGTTGCTAAAGCAACTAAGTACAGTCTGCCCATTATTTTGAAAGGTTTGGGATGGCTTAAAGGATAATTTAATTTAGGTTACTTTGACAATGGCTGTCTAGAACTATTTTCTCATTAGATGAGAAACATGTATTATACGGTATGTAAATACAGTATAGCCACAAGAAATGTTCTAATCTTAGCCTGCTACTAGACCCAAGTTGATTCGGTGCCAAAGAATAGTTCCACAGCACAATATCAAGAATTAGTTTTGTTTTTATAAGCCCTGTTTCTACTGCCTCAATCAAGGCTTGTGATTTGAGGCAAGCGATTGCACTACATTACTCACCTAAACTCCTCTTCCAGAGTATTTCTAATGGACCCTACAGTAGATACCTATTATTTAAATCTTAGCAGAGAACGATTTAGTGGAATGGTAAAAGGACTATCTCTTTCCAAACCTACTGATGCTGTTTCTGCTTTCTTTCCTTAGTATGGGGTCCTCCTCAAATTTCTATGTCCTTCAGATAGGATGTTAAGTTGTTTGTTCTTTAGTAATACATAATCAGTGCTTGGATCTACAGTATATCTGGTACATGATTACCTTTTATAAATTAGATTACGTGTACATGACAGTATATTTTTTTTAAATGTAGAATCCATAATGTTATAATGTGTCCCATACGGGTTCTCAACAAGGACTATCTACTATTATATTACAGTATAGTACATTTAAAAATAAATGTGAAATTCATACTTGCTTTGAGCTGTCTATCCCATACAATGTTCTTTCTGTTTATAATGATAGAGAGTACTTTGCCCCTAAGGAGAAAATATTGGTTGGTTTTGGTGACTGACACATGATTATAGAGTTTAGAAGTCAATGTGTTTTTGCCTTTATTAAGTCAATGTAAAAAGTTATACGTTAATAAAGTTTTGGAACATGAGAATAATGTTTCAAGTTAGTCACAATTTGCTATTATTGAAAATGAACCAGGATTAATATGTAGATTCTAATGTGTACATTTTTTAATTGCAGTTGGCCATTAAATACTCAACATTTAAACTGTACTGTGTTCTACCTTTGATGATGACCAATAATCCTTTTGCATAGTTAATCAAGTGTTGACGGCATTTCCAATCATGTTTGCGATGGAAAATAAATTGTCATCTATATACATTAGAGAAAGAGTAAGAAAGTGTTAAATTCTCAGTGGAATTATGAATTCCATCAACCGTGAAAGTGAGAATAATTTGTGTAAAAAATTTACAATCAATATGAAATGATTTGTAGACGATGAGATGTTTTATAACAGCCTATCTCATTGGTTCAACAGAAGTTCACCAACTATAAATACCCAAGTACCCAACTTAATCACCGAGAATATGGTATACTTCGTTGCTGACTTGGATTTGTTATAATCCCTCCTTTTCCTCCCATCCCCCTTCTGTTGCCAGATATTTTCAACACTGATTCTGATGCATACACTTCTGAAAATACTCCTCATTTGGACTCTCCTGTATGGTAACTTTGACCTTAACCGATAATATGTTCACCAACTGTAAATAAGACAAAGTTTCCTATAGCCAAGTACCCAAGTTTATTATAGTATATGTACAGGTACTTAGGTTTAGGTCCTTGGGTTAATTATACCCTCCTCCTACTGTTGCCAGATATTATAGATATTTATTATTAAATGGATTATATTACTGTATTTTTATTGCAGTGCTATTTCATTTGTCTATAAAATATATTGAATACAAAAGCAAAGCAAGTTTATAGACCTAATGACAGCACAACCTACTATTTCCAATATTGTTAAAATGAAACGTGGAATGCTGATTTGTAGATATTTTTCTGTTATATCTGTTGTATCGATTGTGTCAAGTAAAGAATAGAGAGATATGCTTGGAATTTCCATTCATAAATGGAGAAACTATCGATAAATTGATGCCTGCCACAGTATCCCCACAATCCAGTTGTTCACGTAGATGTTTTTCCATTTTTGTTTGCCGTATAAATTCACACTTTTGTTTGTGGTATTATACACGCCCACTGCCCTTTCTGTAACCTTCTTCATTTACGCCGTATATTTGCGAATGTTGTTAAACAATGGCTATTAATTGTGGATCTTACAAATCATTTCTGGTTTATATAATTGCATAATTCAGCATGGAAATTTACTGACCTGTTAATAATTATGTTAATTGTAAATTATTGAGCTTTTTCTGTGTTCGTTTTAATAATGGCTTTTTATGCTATAGCACACAGCTGCTCTTAAGTTATATTTTCATTTTTGAACTATTAACCTTGACCTCTGACATCTAGTTTTGGTGCTCCAGGAGTTGAATTTGTTGGGAAAAGTAATAATGACGCAACTGTTAATAAGCTTTTCTTTTTACCAAATCAGGTAAGATAATTTAATTTTTTTCTTCTTTTTACTGGGTAACCAGTTTACCCAGATAACAGTAAATGAACTTAAAAAATATTTAAAGAAATGAAATTCAAAATCACATTACAAAAATGACCATGAATCTGTTACAGAAGTAGTTTCAATTGTCCCAGAAGTCAGCACACTACACTGTCTTGCAAACTCCTGTTTAAGCAAACAGATAATAATTATTACAAAAAATGTATACATTCGAACATAAGATTTCCAATTACTCTTGGGATTTTCCCCATTAGAACACAACAAATGTAAAAAAAAAAAAACATAAAGTGTGTTAAAGTAGTCATTAAAACAGATCTCACTGAAGTAACATTTAAAACTTGGAATTATAATTCATAATTGATGATATTTATTAGAATTAATTTGTGATTATTGTGATTACCTGTACTCTATAGGGTCGTTTGATCTCCCTGTGTGACGATAACACGCTCCACCTTTGGGAGGTGAACATCCGTGATGGCAACTCTTTATTAGAGGAGATGAAAAGCTTTTGTCTCGAAGGAAGGTAAACCATATTTATATTGCTTTCATTTATTCTTCTTGTAATTGGTAATCATTTTTTGGCAGTCATTAATATTTAATATATTTTATTATTTAATTAATTATATTTATTTCTTATTTAATTTGTTAATTCTCTTTCTTGGTATGGTTCCTTATTTAAAAAAAATATATAATATATGACTTATTATTTTTAAATATTAACTTTTTTTATTAGATTAATACCTGTACTATATTATTTATTTTATTTATTTCTTATTTACCCTGGGTTAACAACTCAGTTGAAAAACCAACTGTTATCATTATGTGCCCAGGATACAGTACAGAAAACATAAATCCTTATCTACTTACTTTAATAATAATAGTATAATTCATAAGAAAAAACAAAACAAAACAAAAATAAATAATAATAATAATTATTATTATTATATTAATAGGATTAAATACCAGTAAGCCTACAATAAAGATGCAAAATAAATAAGTTTTTTAACTGTTACCTAATACTATAGTTCATAAGAATAACATTAGTACAATACAATACAATACAATATTTATTGGATAACACTTTTATAACAGTGGCACACGTTAGACAAATTCTAACGGTGCATCCAGAAAAGAACAAAGCAACAGAAATAAAAAAATTAAATTCTTAATTATGAGAGATTTACAGATAACATAACATAACATTATTGCCCACCCACCAATCAAATTAGTAATAATAATAATAATGACAATAACATTAATAGAATTAAATAAGCCAACAGTTAAGATGCTAAGTAAATTGAGTCATTTAAAACTGTCATTCATAAGAACAACATTAATAATAATAATAATAATAATAACATTGATAAGATTAAATAAGCCTACAATTAATATGTTGAATTAATGAATTATTTTAAGTCATCTAATAATTAACTTTACTAACCACTTTTTGTTTTTATAAAATTAAGTATGTAATGATAATGTTAAGTATGTTATTGAATTGCAATTTGCTGTGAATTTATTTACAGTACTTTTTAAAAATTGTTTTTATTTCAATAACAACAAAGCAAGTGATGTTTCTGGATATATTTGAAACTTTGAATAGAAAGTAATTTGTGGTTTCGATAGCTATCAAGGAAGAGCTTTACACTACAAGTACAACAGTAGTCTAGTAAAGTTGGAAAAACCAACCACATTGTATTTGCTCATTGACTTTAAGGGGATAATATATGTTAATTTCAAATAAAACACATCACAACAAGTATTTTTGAATGATTTACAAAGTTTTACTATGAAAATTATTTATACTCATTAAATAATCACTCCATTCAAAAGCCAGATATATAACTGGTTTTAACATGCAATTTAAGGCTATAGTATTTAAATAAAACAGGATTTGTATAATTGCATAGAAAGTTATAATCCAATTCGGCTTTGTTCAAACAAATTAATATCTTCTCGAATTTCCTTTAAATAAAGGCGTTCAGACATTCAGAGGTTTCCCTAAGTTTATTTTTATAATTATTGATGCATCTTTAAAATTTAAAATATTAATACAAATAAAAATTCAATCATGGAATTTTATTGAAAAGGGCCGTTAACTCAATATTGATTATAGTATGTATCATAAATTGTAGAAAGTAAATTATTGTGTATGATGGTAAAAAACCATTATATGTTGTGTCTATTGTATATCTCCAAACCTTCCCCCTTCTCCCTCCCCCATTCACCAAACACAATAAATTGTTTTTACTGAACCCATTATCTTTTCATTGTTTACCCCTGACAGAGCTAAGGAGGAGCCGGCGTATGTAACCTAACTCTTTTATCTTTTGATGGTTAAAATGGTGGGGGTGGGAAGGGGGGTGTCTGTTAGATCATGGATGTATCTATCTTATACCTCCATGGTTAGATGTTGGTTCTTCTGTAGTTTATACGTGGTCAGGGTGTTGAGCTTCGTGGTTGGTGGTGGCATGTTGTGATGTGGTGTTACTGCTTATAGTATTCATTAGAAATACCTTACAGATTAATGAAAAATAATGTAAAATGCCAGTTTTTTATTTAATTCTTTACTATCCTTGCTAACTACAGTAGCTGATAACAATACCTCTGTTCCTTCGTGCTGGCAAATTACCACAGTCAGAGTAATGCATTTTGGACAGTGTAATATTATTTTCCCAAACTTTTTTGGGATTCCTGTATGAAAGAATAAATATGAAAATCATCGCTCAGCATAGTTCATTTCAAACGAACATCCTTATTTAACTTTATGACCATTTAAATAAATAAATATAGGAAGATTTTGTCATAGTAAAGGCCTGTCAGTGTAAATTTGGTTCTTTTCCTCCAAAGGTTATTTCACAATACACTATTGTCTTGCGGTTGACAGAGTTGCACGTACTACAATCCTGTTTCTACCCTGTATTGCTTTTTTGCTATAATGTATTTTTGGACAGATTAATATTATTTTCTCAAACTATTTGCAATTAGGAAAAAATAAATATTAAAAAATCATTGCTTAGTGTAGTCCATCTTAAACAAACACCCTATTTTTAAACTTTATAACCATTTTAAGTAATTTTTTTTTGGAAACGTAAAAATAGGAAGATTTTGTCAGTGGTATATACAGTAAAGTAACGTAAGGTGTAAATTTTGATTGGCCTCTGAAAGCCATTTCACAATTTTGTACAGTTACAATCCTTATTTTTAAAGCTTTTTTAAAAAATAAATTTAACATAGATACAGTAGGCCTACACACTATTATGAACTATTTGTATGATAAAGCTGAGTATTATTTGTATTATTGACAGATTTTATGTTTAATTTTTTTCCTTTCCTCAATTTTGTATTGTAAATTTGGTTTGGTGCATTGCTTGAGTTTAGTATTGTATAACTTTGTCTTTTGCTAATTGCTTTTTAACATCTTCTGTCACTACCCTTACGAATTCACCATCATTTTCTCAAAATTATAACTGTGGCCGAAAGTCGAATCTCATAATAATATTTTACATAGTTTCATATTGCAAACATTAGTTCATGTTTATCTGTTTGTTTTGGTTGTTTGCTGTTTTATTATTATTTATTTCTTCATTCTTTATACTGGGGAACCTGTCCTCCCATATGGCCCAGTACAAAAAAGACAACAATCACATTCACAAACACAAGTAACATACAGAAACCAGATAAAATAAAGTAAAATCTCAATCATAAAAATTTAAAAAATTAAAGAAATATTGTTAAAATTGGATAAGATGGATCCATAACATTAAAAATAAAGGTAGATAAGTAAAACAGAAGAAATGGCTACATATTAGAAATAATATTAAAAGATTTGATATTTGATTTGGTATTTTTAAGAAGTGAAGTATTATGTTAAATAAAAGTTATGATAAATTATCAATCTACTAATTGTTTACTTTTTGTCCTCCACTGAAACATGAGCCATTTTACATCTTGTCTAGATTTGAGATAATGATAAAAATAAGTTAAAATATGACTACTAAAAAAATTAAATACAAAGTACAATGAAACAATTGTTTTTGCTTTTCATACTCTTTTAATAGACTTTTAAGTTATAGCAAAGAGTATAAATAGAACAAGAGAGCCAACAACGCTCATTGGGAGCGTAAAAAAACGATACGCTCTACGCAGATAGTGTAGGACGCCAACTAACGCTTGTATATGTTTTATTACCCAGTACTGCACCGCGCACTGTAGGTTTGTCTGTTTATCTGTTCTCCACAAGATACTATGCTTTTGTTTTCTGCTTACTGAGTTTATAGCGGGCGTACTTCTACCGCGCTGCGCAGCGCTGCACTGGGTAATAAAAAGAATATACAACCGTTAGTTGGCGTCCTACACAGGCATGACGTTTTTACGAACGGGACTTTGCTCTCTTGTTCTATTTATACTCTTTGGTTATAGTGTTAAATTAGATTTGTTAATAAATTAATATGTAGCACAATTTTTTTTTCTAAAGGACAGTCCCACTTCTAGAAAGCCTAGTAGAATATTAACAGCATTTAATGTTATATCTTTTATCAAGAATTTGTCCTCTTTTTTAGATTTAGCTAAAATTATAACCATACTTGACGGGTATTTATTTTAAACAAGAAAAATTAAACAATCTAATGGCTGTATTTTTTTTTTCTTATTTCCTTAGACTGAAGAAGATTACAGTATGTTGTTTATCAGCAGATCATAAGACACTATACTTAGGAACTGAAGGCGGCAATATCTACATATTGGATGTAGTCACCTTTGACCTCACGGATCACATTATCTACCAGGATGTGGTCATGCAAAAGTAAGTAACCATGGTGATAGGCAATAATTAGTATAATTTCTAACCTTTCAAATTCACAACATTTTCTCATGGCAAATAATTAAAATGATAATAATTATACCAAACATAGCACAAATGTCACTAATCAATTAATTAGTCACTCATGATGTGACATCCTTGTTCGTTACCAAGAAATGCTAGCCAAGTGGTCGATGCAGCTGAGGGCTTCCTGTACACTAGCTCATAATCTAACATAGTTTCACAACATTGTAGTTGTACTTGTGCCTTCACTTGTAACTTCTATTATTAATGAATTATGCATCTGATAATTAACATTTTCATTGGAAATTATTAGGTTCTGATACATCAGTTAAGCAAGTTTTCGTAATCACGAAAGCTCTGAGGAGGGCAGTGTAATAGAGGCAGTAGATCTAAAAAAGATCTATTAATCAATCAGCCTCATGAGGGCAGTGTAATAGAGGCAGTAGATCTAAAAAGATCAATCAGCTGAGTGTCCCTATAGTTCCTCATGCTCTTAGAAACTACATCAAAATTGCCCTAAACATAGTCCACTGTTAAACAATGTGCTTTGAGAGTAGTATCTCAAAAATGCTATGAAAACTATGGAGATACTCAACTGTTTGTTTAAAGTTGCTATCATCAATCATAAAAATTATTCAGAAGCAAAACAAAAGTGACAAACCAGTATTAAAAAATGAATTGAGAGCAAGAGGATAACCCTGTAAGCTTAAAAGCCTTATTTCCATAGCAACTGTACAGTAGGTAGATGCTCAGTAATGACGTGATGTCATCTGGTACCATGTCGTAGTGACACTAGTGCTCTACACCTAAGCCAGAAAGCTAAGCTTAGAAAGTTCTGTTTGCAGTAGAATTACTTTCATTCAACATTGGGGCAGCTTTAATTCTAGGTAATGGTACATCGTTTAAGTAGGTAGATCCTGTAAATGACCTAATGCTCCATAACTACAGGGTGTGTGGACCAGTACACTGGGGTAAACCTCCTACTCGTCCGAGAAGACTTGTTCCATTACCAGAACCAGGTGAGCATTCTGCTCGAAGCAACGCTGATATTATGTTTGTAGGTTGTGGCTCCCCCTCCCTCCTTAACCGCTCAGCCTTTTGACTTGCCAGTTGGTTTTATGTCGATGAAAATTAGGATAAAAAAGTTCTCCCAACTCAAAAGTTTTGAACAAAGTATATTTTTATATGGCCTAATAATTTGCTATTTTTAACCTAGAAACAAAAAGTGGAATAGAACAAAATTTTAATTTATTTTCCAAATACAATGAGATTTTTTTCTCTGCATGCAAATTTCTCATGTTTACCATCACATGGTTGAGTCACACAATCATTATGTAGAATGTTATTATAAAGTTAATAAAAGGTTTCTGCTTTTTTGCATAATGCTCTCACAGTAGGAAAAATCGATAATATTTTGTACAGTAATAATAATTGGAAGGCTGATATGGAAACGCTACCAAATGTCATTTCTCATCTCTCTGTTGGCTGTAGCATTTAAAAAAAATGTTATAATCTAAAACATCCCTGAAAATCCTGCAGAATTGGTGGTCATTTTTGTGCAGATAAAAGCAGCCTCATCCTCTTAATTTGGCCTGAAATTAAACATTTCATCAGTATTGCTATAAAATTATACTAATAATAAAACAGCAAATAAATATAAATCAGATAAAAAAAGAATTTATCAATTATAATTAGAAAAGATTAAAATATTATAATTGCTTTGCTGAAAATGTCAATTCTGATTCTGAAATAAAAAGATAATAAAAATAAATACTGTATTAGAATGTGTCATTTTATATGCTCTCATCCACAACAGTACTTTGAGCATTTTATAGAAATACCTGCAACTAAAGGCTTGATAAATGCAAAGTGCCAGTGTGTGGTAAATTATGTGCTTAGTAGCATTTGCAAGGTGTGTTGCCAATATACTGAATTTTAATTAGTAAGATGAATAATATGGTCAATAGGTTGCATGAAGAAGCATTGATTAGGACAAATTATGCATTTTCTGAAAGGAAAAAGAAAAAACAGAATAAAGGTTACACATTTTCTTATGTCAGTATGTGATGGATTATGTTGTTAGCGTAGCCATTTCGATAGCTGTTGCCAATACACTGAATTTTAATTAGTAGATAGAGTTTAATGAGTAGTATGTAAAAGGGTAGTTTTCAGAATACAAGTGCATGTGTGGGATGTTGTTTGTTCATTTGGTATACTAGCATATTTATAAGTGTTGCTATTTTAAAATTCTATTGATTTACCAGTATTTTGGTTGTCGTCCAATTGACTAATGTAAGATAAGTTTGTGTCAGGTAATATTCAACAGTATATACTGTATCTTTATATTACAAATATTTCATACAAGATCGAAATGTTGCGTTCATTTTTTAGGCTGACTCTAAATTCCACATATAATTTTGCTTGAGCGAAGCTTCGTTTCCATAGAATTGCTACATGCTATCGCCGACAGCTTTCAGTGATGCTGATTGGTTGGTTGGTTATATTGGGGAGCCTTGCCGATTACGCTGGGGACTGCTATGCTAGTGCCGTTTTCTTTTTATTGTTTTTCTTTACGGTTCAGGTTCCTAATTGCTATCTTCTACATTTTTTAAAAACCATGATATATTTATAGAGGTAACCCTTCAGTGTGTATCCTAGGTCAGTTAATATTCATGGGCTCCCTTAAATAACTGAAATAATGTGATGCATTTATCAGTGAAGTCTCATGGCGAGGCTTAGGGAGTGGCGATGTGATTTTAGTCGTGAGAAAAAAATCCTGGGCGGTCACAGGATTTGAACCCAGGACCCTGGGATTAGAAGGCAATTGTCTTAACCACCAAGCTATCATCTCCACAACATACAAACTGTACGTGCTGAAAATTAGCATTTCCTTTGCACAATATCGGGTGGATTTAAGGGGGGAGGCGGGCCGGCCGGCTGCTGAATTCCCCCTTATTGGACAGTTAGAAACAAAAACCCTAGGGTAATGTTGTCTCACGATTTGTCTCCCCCCACCCCTTTCGAACATCTCTGGATCTTCCTCTGAATATGGTATTATCTAAAAGTATTGGTCATAGTAGCAAAATTAATGGAATTTATTCTACATTAGTACTTCTTCCATGTTACAACAATTTACAGCCATTACCTCATTACATCAGTCCTGATTGTCCACTCTAGTTCCATGATTGACTATCACATTTAATTAAAACATAAACTAATTTGTAACGTATCTAGTGAGTCATCACTGCTGCTCTGCATCCTAACTTTTACCTTATGACTTTGTATAATATAGAGATATTGGTATTGTAATAGAAATTGATCTAGGCTATATATGCTGTAGGCTGCATTTAAAATTATTCTTGTAATATGGCCTATTTATTATTCTATTTTTTTTTCTTTTTGTGGGCATTGTAATATTAGTTAAATATCATTTTGAATTATAATATTTGAAATGTCAATGTGGATTATTAATGGTACTGGTAATGCTTAAGTTGTTGTTGGTTGATGATGAGTCACAGTAGAACATAAGGTTGTCTACTTCTTGGATCTTGTAGTTAGGTGCACTACCTTCTAATCCAATGGCTCCAGGTTCAAATCATATCATCCCAGCATGTTGATGGTATAAAAGCAGCTCTACTTCCTAATTCAAGTTCCTAAAAGGAGACTTTAAGCATCACATAGTATGTAGTTATTCCATCCTGCATTAGATAAGGCACAGGATGAGGGGAAGGCGGTTTGGCTCAGTGGTTTGCAATCTGGTTGTTGAACTTGTCGTCAGGAGTTTAAGTCACTGCTGCCCAATCTCAGTGTGCCATGCTTTAGATACCTCAACTTGCATTGTTGATAGGTTTTGTAGTGGCTCAGGCTTTGTCTCAGCCCTAGGTGCAAGCATTTCATGGCATATAAAATAGTACTTAAGTAATCCCTTACTTAGAAGTAGCCTTCGATCCTTGTTTGGAGTGATTTCATTTAAAAAAAATTATATATCCCTACTGGTTATCAGTGGTATTTGAGGTACAGTGGAAGAGTACCTTGTCAGACGTCAAACCCCGGTGCCTGGGTTCAACTCCTAAGTGAAAAGAAAATAATTTTTCACAGGAAAAATAACTCAACTTCCATAGGTAAATTTAATTTATGTACTGTACAACATCTTGGGTATGTTTTTCATATGAAAATGATTGCTCCTTTAGGACCAGCTGTTTGCTATTAACAATCCTTAGCCTATGGGCCTAAATAATGAGTAACAAAATTTATTTTAAACCCGATAACATTCAAGTAAGTTTGAATGTCGAATGCTGTTTGATAATAAGGTTAATGAAATTATCATATTTGTAATGTAAAAAAGATGTTGAGACAAATAATGAATTGAATATAAACAAAGAAAATAAATTATAGAATTATTATTTTAATTTGGAAATTAATTGACTAATTTAATGAGAGTGTTGTAAAATCATACTGTGAAAAGTAGTGATAAATTTTGAGCTTCCCTGGTGAAAGAAACCATATTGTTTTTAGATCATGATATATCCTGCATTCATTGATAGCCATGCACAGCCATATGGACAATACCCAAAGCTCATTAACATCTAAACATTTAAGATAAAGCAAGCTATTCCTGGCCTGAACTTCCTTGTAACAATCGCATACCTAGCATCATTGCCATCATTATAATAAACATATCAGGCAACATATATCAAGTGTTTTATTCTGAGGAGTAGATAATTTTTTTACCCTGACCAGTCGTGGATCAAGAAATTTACGGGGTCCAAAGCAAGGGGTCAACTAGTGCCATGGTCAGTGTCCCAGAATAAAAATCTCTGCTATAGTACTTGGGGAGCAAGGATAATCCACGAAAGTCCGAAGAATTATTTCCATTGTTGTGGTCCTAGGGATGATTTGGCAGTACACCAAGAGACAATCCCCACTCTTTTCCAAAAAGTGTACTGCGTTAGATATAACATGCACCTGGGCCATAATGCACATGGGACCAATGGCCTAAACGTCTCATACGAAAGATGCTGTGCTATTGTAACTTGCATTTCAGCCCTCCAGCTGAAAACACAAGGAGAGCAGCAATGGGAATTGAACCAGGAACTTGCAGATAGCCAGGGTTGAGTGCACACACAGTAGCTACCACCCATTTAGCCAACTGAGCTAAGCTGCACTCTGAACTTTGACCTTTTGATTACTGAGAGCCTTGCCACTGCGTGGCATGCCTTCGCACGCAATCACCATTACTGAAAGCTTGCCTTTTGCTTCTGGCATCTTTTACACTAATACTGTATCCAATCTTCGTTAATATGATGTATATGCCACACCTCTAATCAAATCATTTACCTTTTTACATGGATTGTAAGGACAGCAGCTCAGAGATTGTTGGACTGTGATGATATAAGTTATATTCGGCTGTAGATATCTGAAATTGTCAATTGCAACTACTGTATAAAAATTTGATGAATTTTATTTATGAATATTAAGGTTAAAATAATAGATAGATTTTAAAATTTCTATAGCACCGATTAAAACGAAGTTGTCACTCGCACTTTTACAATATAATACACAATAAAAATAATAAAAACTACAAATTTGAAAGTTTATAATTGTTAATATAATAATATAACTGACACTAAAGAGGAATGTAATGACCCAAGGTGTGCTAAGAGAGGCCCCTCATTTGTTTGTTTTTGTGTTCTGATACCCTCATGTTCATTAAAGGTTGGAACATTAAAGGATAGCCATTCTCAATAGAAGTCATTAGTGATAATATGGGTGTGGTGAACATGCGTTGCCTACTCGTGTATGTTATTCTTATCTGATTCTAGTACTGATGTGATTTGTGAGTCATATGCACGTATTACCCCAGAGAAACACATTCTCATGTTAAATAGTTCTTTAAGGTCGAATGTTGCAGGGAAGTAAAATATACATTCATGCAAGAACAATGAATAATGTTGTGAGCCGAGCATTGGCAACCTTTAAACCTCTGTCATACTGCATTAGAATGTTTACACATCAATTTTAAGACTTCAAGATGATACACTGTCAGTAGATATAATAGAAAGTGTAGGTTCAAGGGTTAAAGTTCAATTTATACATACAAATACAAAGATAGCTATAATTGAATTAAATTAAATAATGAGTTGCTTGTAATTATTAAAAAGGCAGGCTTGGTTTAGTTGATATTTACCTCAAATTAACATATCAATAGATAACTGTAATTACTTGGTCAATTATATTAGATGCAATTAATTTTACTATTTTTGCATTCACTTTATTGAGAGTTTCATCACTAATGCATGAAATACAATATATTATCACATTGCTAACTACTCAAGCAGGCTATAATTTTTATAATTTTTCATGTATATAGCACAGTCAGTAGGGTTTTCACCATGCTACCATGCATTAACTATTGGTTCCAAACTCAACTTTTCTACCACATTAGCTACCGTGTATACTCGCATATAAGACAAGGCTAAAAATAGCAAATTACCTCCGAAAAACAGTGGGTCTTCACATACACACGACATACAAATTTTGGATTTTAATCCAAAGAAGCTACTAAAACGTGAATGCCATTCTAAATATGGGGAAAAAAGATTTTGATGGAACATTTAAAGACTAATGAACAAAATGGTATTACTTTGGAAGATTTGCCTTGCATTTGGCTCCGTTTTTAGCCAGCTAGAATATGAATTCTGACAATGAAACAAGGGGGTGATCATCTTGTATGTTTAACATAAAAAAGTTGTCTAAAAATCTCGGGGATCAACTTATACGGGAGTATACGGTATTGGTTCCAAAGCACTAATTCTTGCAGCTTGACATTTTCTTCCAATTTGCTAGTAAGGTATTATTCAGAAGGGATGCTTAAAATATTGCCACAAATATTGCACAATGGAACATTCTTGGTGAGAGCCCTGTCTATGCTTTTGTAGTATATCTATTCACATAGCTTGCCTGGCTTCTTCGCTCTCCAACTTTTATCTAACCCTTTCTAACTAGGCTACGTGATTCCTCCTCCTCCTTCAGCGTACCAGACGACTGCAAAGTGAACCCAGGCGCAGTAGAGGCAATTCAACATCATCCAAACAGCCCTGACAAGGTAAGACATTTTAGAAGGTGTGGTAATAGTAAAAAAAAATAATTAAATGTCTTTTTACTGTTTGACAATATGTGCCCACTTATGGCTTAGACCAGTACTGGCTTAAACTAAAGATTGCATAACTGCAAGAGGTCCGACTGCCTTGATTTTGCATGTATGCAATGAAACAAAAAAACAAGTACTGTATTGCCACAAGATAGGGGCACCCTATTATAATTCAAATAGAGTTTGAAAATCAAACGTGTGTTCTATAGATGCAGCACACGTTCAATACAAATGCCTTTTACGTTCTTTTGAAGGACACCCTCTAGTTCATGGTAGTACTTTTCGAGATAGGATTGCGTTTCAATGAAACCCAGAGAATCTGACCTCTTGCAGTCTATACTCTTTGCTTAAGCTGTCAACAGAGGGGCTTAATAATGCAAGATGTCCACATTTGAACATCTCCACTTCTCAAGTGTAATGAAGTATAGTTCCATTACATTTCCATTCTTTTATTTGTAGGATATGCTGTAATTTTTGTGTGAAATAATTTTAATTGGATGCTCTCAAATAGGTGTTTTGATGTTATTTTAGTGGAAATTTTTTGGTTTCCTAACCTTGAGGTCGGGGTTTCAGTCCTTGCATTTCACTTGTGTCCTTAAGCAAGGAACTTTATCTACATTGCTTCAGTCTACCCAGCTGTATCAATGGGTACCAACAAATTGCTGGGAGTGACCTGCGTTAGACCACCATCCCACCCAGGGGGAGCATCGCGCTCTAATATCTGCTTTATTCTACTTGAAACTGGGGATAAGCTCCAGCCGATTTGAGTCCCATCGCTCAGCAAGGATTAACTTACTCTAGTTTGCATGGTATATTGTTATGTTCTTTTACAGCTTCTGATTGGCTACAACCGAGGTTTGATGGTTGTATGGGACAGCAAAGAGTTCAACGCAGACAGCACATTCGTAAGTGACCCGTGTCTGGAGACATTGACGTGGCATCGGGATGGCGTACGATTCACCACTGCACATCATGATGGCAGTTACTGTGTGTGGAACATCAATGATTCAACGGCTCCCGAGAAGGACCGAACTACACCATATGGTAAACATGTCTTCCTTATAAAGCTCAGTGTTACGTTTGTGCACTTGTTAGGGTGTAGGATGGGATATATGATATACTGTAAGTTGTAACATCATTGTCGTCTGAATTCTAGGAGGTAATTTGGCATAAATGAGCAGAGAGTGCAGCAGGGTCCTCGGTAGATGAATCGATGCTACGTTCACGTCATCGTGCAAATCGAAAGCTTCCTATTACAGTTCAGCTTACAAGATACACGTAGACTTCTCTACCTACAGTTCACAACTTTTTGTTATGTACCTATATTATTTTATTGAAAATTTGTTCATTTTTAGGACCATTCCCATGCAAGTCTATTGGAAACATCATGCACTTAACAACAAAAAGGTAAGCTTCCAAGTCTAATTAAATATTGTCTTATCACTATCATCATAATCATCACCATCATCATCTATCATCATCATCACCATCGTCATCATCATCATCGTCACCATTGTCGTCATCATCACCGTTATCACCAACACGATATCATCACCATCATCCATCAGAGCCATCATCATTATCACCAGATCCATCAGAGCCATCATCATTGTCACTACCACTATCATCTTCACCATCATCATTTTCACCATCATCATTTTCACCATCATCATCCCATTATCATCTTCATCACCCCATCATCATTAATAATAGAAAATGAAAGAAAATATATAAATAAAACTATTTCTATTCTTTTTCATTTTTCATTATTTGTGATATACTATGTTTTTTTTTATACTGAATACTGTAAAGTTAGGTCCAAAGTAGTTAGTTCGTTTTTTTCTATTTTGTCGATTTAGTGATCCATTTCTGATATTTTCGGGAGGCATGCCGCGAGCAAGTTATGGTGACCGTCACTGTGTCACGGTGATGCAGGGAAAGAAAAACGTCGTCTTTGATTTCACATCACGTATCATCGACTTTTTCACTATGTCGGATGTCGACAGTGAGTATGGTAAGTTACATGTCTAATTTTGTGTGTTGTGTTTTCAATTTGGCCATGGGAGGAAGGTTAGAGGATGTCTGTATTTAGTGTTGGGCTCATAGACAGTAGGCCGATTCGGACAAGTAAAATTTAACTGGGTACCACCAGCTGAGCGGTCGTGTGCGGCAATTAAATAATGCCCCTGGGTATAGAAAATTTGAAAAGCATCTGGCCCAAAAACCCACCTTTTTTACTGGATATTTCAATTACACCTTGCCTCAAGGCGTAATTAATCACTCGTAACAAGGCCCAGGTCACTATTTGACCCTTCAGATTTGTAAACAACGCCGGGTCAGAGTGCACTGGACAAAAAGAAGGTCGCGACCACGCTGCATGATTCTTCGCGTTGTTGCTCAAGCTTTCTTTCCACGCTGGTTGTTGTCTTCGTCGTTGCTGTACTTTCTTCGTCGAAAAACTTGGTTTAGATCAAATCCGTCGTCGAGAAGCAATATAAAAGTTGTCAGGATAGTTAGGTCGGCTGGGTTAATCATAATTCGGCGTCAATTTGTAAGAATAATCGCAAGGAAATGAGTAAATTGTATAAAAAGTAAGCAGAAATAGCGTAAATTCGTGTGTGAAGTATTGAAATTGCCGCGAAAACATTGCTAATTTGACACGGGGTCGTCACTCAGGCCACGAACTATTCAGAATCTGTCTCTTATACACATCTAGATGTGTAATACATAACTTCCGTCAAATTAATGGGTAAATGGATTGTTATTTTACTCGTCCGAACGACCGTCGCATTTAGCCCCGAGGTTATTAGTAGATTACCCATGTAATTGAGTTTACGTCCGAATCCAACCAGTATGACTCCAGAGAATTTAATTTTTGCAGTTCTGCTTCTGTTATCAACTCCTATTAAATTGTAGATATGCTGGGAATCTAGCTGCCAATAAATCACTCTCCAATATGCTTTGACATACTGGTAGGCCTGTATTACAATTGGAACTTTAAATGCTTTTGGAGTTTTTGTTTGTCCCTCTCCCTATCCTTTTAAAAAATCTAATTATGCTAATTTACTAACCTTGCCACTGCGGATATGCCATTATTGTAATTATCTTTCTTTTGATTTTAAATTTAATATTTTCTACTAAATATATTATTATATTTTTCTACAGTTATTTAGTTTTATAGAGCTTTCAAATAAAACAATCTTGGAAATGTCAGTTGAATTCCAACATTAAATCAAGAAGTGACTTCACTGTATTTAGCTAAGTATTTTGAGAGTAAGATTTGATGGAGATATACATATCAAGAAATTATGTTTCATTTTCGACAGCTATTTTCAGCCACTCCTTTCAGAGTCTCTGTTTAATTACCTGATCAATATAGATATCAGACTTATATTTTAATCCAAGATGCGTCAGATATGGTAATTAAGAATAACAAGGAAAAAAATTTCTTCTCAAACGCCCACTATCATTTCTCAAGACTTATCATAGAAAGCAGATGATGAAATTGATCTATTTTTTGGTTGCTTAGAAACATTTATTGTTATGGCCTTAAATCTCTGGTTTTGAAAGTATCATCGACCAGTCACTTTATGTTTTTGAATTATTATAATTTGTGGTTACTAGGCATATGGTTACTAGGCATATTGTTTGTGACAAATGCAGTCGTAAGCTAGCAATTAAGCTCAGCAGCATATGCGGAGTAACAGCTCAGGAGATTTTTACTTTTATTTTTTTTAATTTTCAAGAATCCGACAATGTAAACGAGAGTGAGCAGGAGATGTCAATCAAAAGTTTAAAACGGTTATCAACAGATAACAAAGGCAACACCTATTACAATAACATAACTTAACAATCACTCAGAAATTAAAATATATTTTACCAAAGAATTGTACAGAAGTATCAGAATGCACATGATTTCCAAGGAAAATTGTGATTGTCAAAACAAGGAAGCATAATATTGTTAAAAATGTTAATTAAATGACCAATTAAATCGGCACTTTCACTGTTAGTCAGGCTCCGGAGGAAGACAAATTTTTGATATATTGTAGCACTGATTTTTCTAATCAGTGCTACAACATATCAACAAATTTTTTTTCCTCCGGAGTCTGACTTTAAGCCCAGTCCAGACTATAAAATTTTATTGGACAAAAACATGACATGCCTAAATATGGTCATGATGACATCACATCATGACCATATATAGGCACATCATGACTATATATGGGCATACAAGAGATTCTGTACATTCTGTACCTTAACTTGTACGTCAAAATGCTGGCAGCTAATCAAAATATTTGCGCAAGTGCCAGGTGTAAAAGAAAATGATAAAGTAAAGACTTGTATTCTATAACACTACCGAAGAGGCAATTTATTAATTTGGATTCTATCTTTAACTAACGGAAGTCGAAAGACATGCAGCGCTCACGGCAGAAACATAAATAGAAATGTAAAAGTGTAAGCCAACAGGAAATCAGTAAATGTCAAGGAAAATGTGCACTAATGGAAAAATGACTTGTAATTTGTCTTCGATGAAATGTAGCTTTGAATGTTACTGTACTGTACACCTTGGTAATGTACTAATTAAGGAAAAAAAGAGCTTGCTACCTTAATTACAACCTTTATTCTATAGTAAAGCTCAGTTTTTATTGACAAAAACTATTGTATGCCCATATATAGTCATGATGTTCCCATATATGGTCATGATGTGATGTCATCATGACCATGTTTAGGCATGTAACATGTCAAATAGAATTTGATAGTCTTTAAAGGACTTTAGATGTAAAAATAAGAAAAAAGTATACCTTGGATTTAGTATTTATAGATTTTTACTAGTAACTAAATAAAACATCCTTGGTATTTACATTTTTTTTCCTATGTTTGATGGTTTTCAAAAGAAATGTTGAAGTACCAGTTGCAGCTACTGCAACCCTCAAGCGATACCTGTTGTCATTATCTTAATGAATAAAATTCTCACCAACATTAGCTCGATTTTTACAATTTTGTAAACCTTCTAGCCAGAATTAAATTTGCCACACAATTAAATTTAATGATATTTTATTACCTGCAGAGCAATTATTTAATTATTTTCTGAATTCATTTTTATCTGTACACATACTCTAATCCCATGTAATTTAGCTTTAAAAGCTACCTCTAATGTATAAAGTAGTAAATATGTGTTTCACACATACTGTAGATAAATTTTGAGCTAATTAAAACATTAATATGAATATTCAGTGGCAGATCTAGGATTTAGCAATGGAGGTGGATGTGAGGTGCGAAGCACCGAGCGGGTTGTCAGGTTGGTTTTGTGAGGGGGAGTCCATTTCATTTGAGTTCTTCTTTGGAATCAGTAGACGGCTAGACATCTGAAAAGAAGATAAGCTTAAAATAGAAAGTGTATGTTTTCTCTGCTCAGCACGTATCATGTATATACACGAGAAGCACACACACATGTTTTTTACGGTAACCGAATGGGGTGGGGGGGGTGGCTAGCAACCCTATTCACCCCCTCTAGATCCACCACTGATATTGAATAATTCATAGATGAAAAAACAATATTCAATTTCATGAGATATGCTGGTACATAGTATCATATATTCTTTGTATCATATCTATGTTTTTCTTGTCTATTGAATTTTTTTTTTTTTTTTCATGATGTATGATTGTATTTTCAAATTTATTTTGTTGTTTTTTTTTTTTTTTTTTTTTTTTTGTAGAAAACCCCTTTAAGTAAGCATTTGCTGTTGAATAAAAGAAATATAATAAAAAATATACATCTATAAGATACTTATTTTTATACTTAAAGTATAATACAGTGGTTTTTACAATACCACCTTGCTATTAAGGTCCTCAGCTTCATATCTAGGATTCTGGCTGGGAAACATTGAACTTTTGACATTTTATCTCCACACAACTTTATAAATCACTTCAACATTAACCTTCACATTTTGTTATTTTGTGTAAAATATGATGGTGATAAATAACAGGATATATTATTACCAAGGTGATAATTATCAGCAACTCAAAATGCATCATTTTAATTGGTCTTTAAGTGCTTTTATATATTACTGTAATGTAAATTTGTGTTTTGTTTTCTTGTAGAATTTGATGAGCCACACACCCTAGTAGTACTCGTTGAAGAGGAACTTGTATTCATTGATCTTCAGTCTGAAGGGTAAATCATTATTTTCTATTTTCTTTGAAAAAAAAACTAATGTATGCCCATATATTTGAGGTGTCGTGACAAAATGTGTCTTTTGGTACACCAGGTCAATTTGATATATTTTGTAAAATATATAATTATCTGAAGTGATATTTTGACAAAAGTAAGGTTTCTTTTTTTCTGATGTTTAATGGTAGCAAATGTTCTGAGTTGAGTTGCCTAAGGTAAATGTGTTTTTGAGGCACATTTTGTAAAGCTTTTTTTTCAGAATTGATAGGAAAACCAACCCAACATTCATCAGTTGTTTCTTTAGAGGCGATGATTTCAGATTTCTGAATTTGAAAATGATCTTACACCAGCTGTACTCAACCTAGGAACCTAATTCAAAGACCAAAATAAACCTTATGTAGTCATCTACCTAAATATATTAATAACTTATTTTCCCACAAATAATCCAGCGTTAACATATGTAGGTAAGTGCGTTTGGTCAGATGATTGGCACTTTGGGGAACAATCATTTTGTGTCTCCCAATCCTATTCAAATGCAAAACCTAATTTCCTTCAGCATATTCCACACAATTTGCATGAGTGATTCCTTTAAATGTAAAGTAAACATAACCAATATAATAAACTGCTGGCCTTACACTAAAATAAGTGAAATTATTTGTTTTTTAATAGCAAATCTGATAAAAAAAATATATAATTTTTCCATTCATATTTAAATACAAAACATAATTACTTTTGCTTACTACACAAAATGGTATATTACAGCTATAATTGAGATCAAAATAACCAATTAATTAATATTGCTTAGTATTTGTCAAGATCACCGTGCTTATAATGTATAAATCAGCAATAGTTATAATGCACTCCACAGTAGACAATATGGCGCTCTGACTGACTCATTTAACGTTATATATCATTTTTATCATCAGTATATTAAAATACTAATTATCATTATAATTGGATACATAAACAGCCATGAATAACATGCAATGGCCTGTACTCAAGGGATTGTTCCTGGCCACAAACTGTAAATCAACTATAGACACAACATCATTCCCTATTGAAACACATCCTATAGTAGAAGGTATAAATTATTATTCATGGATGAAGCGAGACAAATGTAGATAAAGTGTGATTTGGTATTAATACCAGACTCATTAACGATTTGTAGTGATTAAAATATTATTTTTATTCTATTATAATTATTATAATTGGAAACATGCAGCCTACTGTACTCTAGTGATTTTAAACTGTAAATCAAGTACAGACACTACTACATTCTTTAATACAACAAATATCCTACAGTAGACAGTAATATATCATGGTTGTGGATGAAAAGGGACAAACATAGAATGTCTTGTGAACTTTGACCTTAAAACCATGCAATTAAAAGCACAAAGCATTGCTACCATATACTGTATTCACAAATAGACATGATGTTAACTTACCTGTACCGTATTGTAAAAGATATTTTAATTATGCAAAATTTTGTTAAAATGTATTCAATGAACAATTTATATTACGTACAGCTGCCATATTGTATTATGTCAAATTTCTCAACTTGCTGGAAAAAAAAAAGAGTTTTGGTTACGTTGGAATGTAATCCTATTTTAAGTACTACCACGAAGGGGTGTGTTCTTAAAAGACAAGTATTAAAGGTACAAGCAAACACTATTTGAATGTTCCAATTCTAATAGGGCGCCCCCTATATCGTGGCAGTAGGTTTTTTTAATGTTCTATTACGTGCATACAAACTCAGGGCAGTCAGACCTCTTGAAATTCTATACTCTTTTGGTGGTAATTATAATGTTTACATTATTGACCAAAACAATGATTTAAACATATTCCCCTGGCAGTAAACAAGTTTACTACCTTTTCAAAGTCCAAGCAAAATACATCTCAAAGAGTAATACTTCACAATTTGTTCACAGATGGCCATCGTTCACCCTTCCATACCTGTCATCACTCCATGCTTCAGCAATCACATGCTCTCACCATGTTAGCAATGTGCCTTCAGAATTGTGGGACAAGATATCAGCAGCTGGGGAACAACAACTTGCATCTCAGTGTTCTCAGAGGGTAAATATTAAAAGCAATATTTGAAAATTTATGATAGTTATAGTAATATTTTTGATTAATCTTATGTTTATGCTTCACTAAATGATGCTCTATGGTAAATTTAGTAAAATAAATACAGCATTATAAATAAGTTATTAAGGCCTAGTTAATGCAATGAAGAAATAACATACTTTCTTAGTTATACTGTGAACACCAGTAATTGCCATATGAATATGATTAACACCCTTATTATGAAATGGATTATTCCTTTGCTAATCATATTTCTTCCTACTGGCATTTGTTCCTACTAGCATTATTTCCCATACCTGTTTAATTTTGGAAGGAAACTCAATAGGAATGATGTTTTTGCCCAATTTGACATAGTAATCTCAAAGTGAGGAAAAAGTATGTTGGGCATACTAAGCATACGGTACAATAATACATCAGGTTTAGCGAAAAATATATATTCTGTTTTATACAATATAAATTATTATTTACCCATCATATATGGCATTAATATCCTGCCATGATTTTTGTTTTCTTTTGAATTATTATTTTTGTTCACATAAATTATGTATATGAGGCTTGCCATCCCAAAAACAGCATCGGTGACCAAAAACCAAAAATTGAAATTTAGGCTTTAAAATGATGGAATTTGCTTACTATTACCAAAGTTTGTACTTACTGTACATGTACAATACTGCCATGTTCTTATGCTAATTACTCAGTTTAAGATTTAGCGACAGTCTCACATTATTCAATATTTGATATTCCTTAATTTATACCGTTTCATTTCGTATTAACCCTAGAGTCTATTAGAGCTGGAAGGGTTAATTACCCTTATAAAACATGTTGAATAATTGATTGATTGATTGTTTTTTGTATGTAAATCAGCCTGTGATGTCTTAACATATGGTAATATCTTGAGGCTAGTGAATAATACATATTTGATCTGTTGATATTTGATCTATTTGATATTTGATCAAATACATATTTGATTAGTTTTAGTCAGTTTGTATAATTCCTACCACAGCTTAATGTATGCTTGATTCTGCCAAAAGCATCTTGTGAATTTCTTTATATTTTTATAATATTATATTGTAAATTTTCTTGTAGGAATGGCCACTGAATGGTGGTAAGAACCTCGCTGAGGCCCCCCTGGAACATGACCTGCTGATGACTGGTCATGAAGATGGATCCATTCGGTTCTGGGATGCCTCAACCGTCTCTTTGAGGTTCTTATACAAGCTGAGCACGGCACCGTTCTTCATAACGGACGCTGACCATGTAGATCCATCAGCGGGAGCAGACAGCGAGGAAGAGTGGCCGCCATTCCGAAAGGTATTCATGGTTATTGTTTAATGTACCATTTATTTTTCTCCTGTTATTTTTCTATCTGTTGGTGAGTATTGCTGTGGTTTATTCAGTTTGGTTCAAATCTAATAATGACGATTTGTTTGTATTAGGCTTAGTAGAGCGGTTTCATTTTGTTTTTGGAAAAGGTACGTCAATCAGGTTATCTCCCTCTACCCAAGAGTAAAAGTGGGTAGGTTCTCATGGCTATGCACAGATTACTACCTGCAATGTTTTAAGAAATGACTAGTGGCAATATTAACCAAGGTTTAGAATGAAACTGCAACTACTCCAATGAATAATGAGAAAGGCCACAGCCACCGCAAGCATTCTAATATACATACCATTATTTTTTTTAATTCCTACTAATTATTTTATATAATTTTTTAGATTGGAGTGTTCGACCCCTATAGTGATGACCCACGTCTTGGTATCCAGAAGATGAGTCTGTGCTCATTGAGTGGGACGCTGGTGGTTGCAGGTACTGCTGGACAGGTTATCCACATGAAAATGGGCACCGAAGGGAAAACTGAACTGATTGAGGTAATAAGTGTAAAATGTAATGTGACCTACATTGGAACCCCATTTTGTCAAATCATCACACATTTCTTGAATATTTAAAACTTAACTGGCATACAACATTAATTTTTCAATAAGTTAAGTGAATGACAAATGAAATTGAAATTAAATTAAACATTTTTTTTTCATAGACTTGTAAGGTACAGATTGTAGGAGAACAAGATAAATTTGTATGGAAAGGACACGAAGAACTACCAGCACAGGAGGAACCTGTTACTTCAGCTGCCGGTTTCCAACCAGTCTTCATCACACAGTGCACACCCCCAGCAGCCATCACCGCACTCGCCGTACAAACAACATGGGGCGTGACTGCCATAGGTACTAGTCACGGATTCGCATTGGTAGACAATACTCACAGAAAAGTGGTTACCACCCAGTGCACTTTGAACCCCTTAGATTTGTCAGCAACAGGTGAGCAACTCTCGAAGCGGAAGTCTGTGAAGAAGTCGCTGCGTGCCACCATCAGGAGAATGCGTAAAGGGCGTGGCAAGAAGCATAGTAAAAGCCGTGAACGACGGGAAGAGAAAAAAGCAGAGGACAAGAAAGTACAGGAAGAGGACGGTGTGCCTACCACAGATCTGGATGCTCCAGCAGACAAGGTAAATTATTGTGACATGATGACAAATTATCTCATAGAACATTTTGAGCCTAATAATCTGTATGAAGCAACATGTTTCAATTATCTTAACTGGTTAGAGTCAATGTTGGTGGAACTGTCCATTGAGATCCATCGTTTACCTTTGGCACCTGGTTAATTCCATCTGCTGTTCACCTTGTGTTACAGCTGGAGGGCTGGAGAATAGTGTGCCTTTTTTTAAGATGAGACGCTAAAGCTGTTTGTCCCATCTGTAATATTGCCCATATGTATTTTAAAGAACCCAGTAGTACACCCTCAGAAAATAGTAGGCAATTGTCTCCCAGGGTACTGGCCAATCACCATCAGAAGGAACCGCTTGAATATAATCTTCAGGCATTCATGGCCTATCCTTTATGTTTATTTTTTCAAACACTGAATAAATCCAACCCATTTTTTCATGATTTCATTTCTGTTTGTATTTTTAAGCCGGCTACCCCAGAACCAAAGAAGGAGGATGCGTCCCCTAAGCAGGAAGAAGTAGCAGCAGCAGAGCGCAAGATTGAAGCAAGAGGGACTGATGATTCAATGACCAGTATGGTACGGTGCCTCTACTTCACCAAAACATTCATCCGTGACAGTGAGTCTGCCAATGACACCTTGTGGGTTGGCAGCAATGCTGGACATGTCTATATCTTCACCTTAGAAGTGCCTGAAGAAGAGAAACGAGAGAGTACAGAGGTCACAGCTGAAATCTGTAAGTTTTGTATTTTTTTGACATTCATGTTGCACATATTTCACAAAAATATATAGCCACATCAAACTCAGTGTAAAAAAAAAAAATTGGGTTTACTATTCCTTTTTAATTATGTATTTATAATCTATATTTTTTTACAGGCAAAGAAATTAAGTTGAAGCACGGAGCCCCGGTTGTATCATTGGTTGTGGTGGATGATGATGCCTATCCATTACCTGATCCTATAGATGTTAAGAATGAAAGAGCCAAACCAGCTAATATGGCAAAGAACAGTTTGCTGATCTGCTCAGAGGAACAATTCAAGGTATGAGTCAAACTTTAAAAATGTAAAGGATTGCTGTTACAACTAGGGTGTGTAATATATACTATAAACTCCTAAATTTTTAATATTTTAAAATATAAATTTTAGAGATTTCTAAAACCCTTAAATTTCATAGTTAGAGAGGTCCAGACAAATTAATTCTTTTCATAGTAGAACTCCTATTAAAGGTACACCTGCAGAACCAAAGAAAAGTGTTCCCTTAATTTCATTTTAAAAAAATGGTTTCTAAGATTTCCATTTTTTCAAAGTAATGAGTGTGCAAACAGACCAAAAAAAAATTTCAGTTTTCTTCAAAATCCTGCAGTGGACAAGGATATATAAAGTGTCACCCTGTCTTTGAAAGCTGGTTAATGCTGACAAAACCAAACGTTACGATCGTTTCATCTTCACAAATAAATTCTTAGAGACTGTAAAAATGATCATAAAAATTAGGTTATTTACAGTATATCAAGCATTAATTTATTTTACTTCCTACAATGTTGGAAGATACATTAAGGTGTATTCAAATAACACTTAATGGCAATATGCTCAATTTATAACATCCTTAGTAAGCAGGCTAGAAACATGTTTATGTACAACAAGTATTGCTAATGATACACATTTAATGCACCGGAATACTCACAATCACTTACTCTGGGCAATTTACGCATCAATATAATGTCATTAACAATGTTGTAGCTCCTTAGAAACTCAATGTAATGTTGCTTATCTTTAATGGTCTGATTAATTCTCTTCGCCTTGCAGGTGTTTTCTCTGCCCAAATTGAGGCCTGTGCAGAAATTCAAATTGACTGCAGTCGATGGGGCTAAAGTACGCAAAGTGGCATTCATCAATTTCAGGAGCATAAAGGGTGCGTTTATATGATAGCATCAGTATGATGTATCGTCTTTGAATTCATGCTGCGATGTGCAGGTGTTTCCTTTCAAAAGATTTTAATCAGGTTGACATGAGAGATTTAAAAGATGTTTTAATAATTGCTATGAATTAATTGAAATGCATCATTAGCAATGGATTTACATCTATGAATTTTATCTGGCAGATAGTCCAAGTTCATTTTTTTTAGCCTCTCCAGTGTACAAAACCTTAGAAGAGGCGGTTGTATTTGTTTTTGTTCCTTCATGTTGGTAAATTTATCATTATAACCTCAGCCAGGAGTTTGGTTAGTCTAATTTGCTTTAAATTTGGCCAAAGGCAAGATGAAAATATGAATTACTGTGGAAACCTGTGATTAATTTTAATCAATCATTTACATAATAATACTCATATATTTTGTCAAATGTGTAATTCATTTTGACATTACATTGGTTTTTCTTTAGTCATGAAAAAAAAGTACTGTAATCAACTAAATATACTAAATAGATTAAATTTTAAAACATTTTTTTTCTGCAGATGACAATGTTTCTGAGAACTGTGTGACATGTTTAACCAATTTGGGTGATTTATTTGTGCTGAGTATTCCATACCTGAGGAAGCAATGTGTTTGCAGCGCCATCAGTAAAGGCAACGTACAAGGCATATCATCACTCGCGTTTACATCCAAGGGCGAAGGGTTCTACCTACTATCACCGTCAGAATTTGAAAGGTGAGTCACTGATGAGGACGAAGGATACTATAGTGAAATTTAAAAAAGCATTTAAATTCATACAAGTATATCTTGATTATTTATCAAGAATAATTTATTTTTATTGATATCCTAGATACTAATACTACTACTACTAACCTATTTATAGGAAGTAGTAAATGGGAGTGTAAGGTCTTCGGATAGAATGCCAATGAAGATCATCAATTATAATACCTACAGTAAGGTCTTGTACTGTTTGTTTACATTTTAAGGTTCTCTTTATCTGTCCGTAATACAACTCAACCAATGTGCATGTTGGAGCTACCAGAGGGCATGAGGCCAAAACCCGTAGAACCGGAACCAGAACCAGAGCCTGAACCAGCTGCTGCTGCAGCTGCCGCTGCAGAACCAGAACCAGCTGCAGCAGAAGCTACAGAAACTGAAGCACCGGCTGATGCTGCAGCACCTGAAACAACTGAAGAGAAACCGGAAGAGCCAGCAAAGGAAGAGGAAAAGAAAGAGGAAGTTGAAGAAAAGAAAGAAGAGACCGCAGAGATCACTGCTGGAGATGTGGCAGCAAGTGATGATGCAAAAGAGCAGTCAGCTGATGGTAAGTGAACACTCTGCATAAGTAATCTAAACTAAGGTGACCATGGCATTCATCCACCCTGCTTATCCTGTACTACCTTCAGATTCATAACTAGAATACAAACTCAGTTTGCATCATAGATCTCTGCAATCCAAAATAACATACTGCTCTCTAAATGTCTTTTTATATTGAATATATATTCTCAATTTTTCAATTTAGTGTACTTACACTGACTTATGCATATACACACACATGCAAGAAGGAGGGGAGGATTCAAGGTTGGCCTAATTTAAAACTGCGTCATTTCCGGTCATCTAGAGGTGCCATAGTCATAAACATTCGTACCTCAGCCTAGCTAAAAGTGGAGCTGAGGTAGTCTGTAAAATTCCCTCCCTGGGCCCTCTTCACTGTATTTCAAATTCCTGGATTCACCACTGACACACATTTAAGCACAACGTACAAAACATATACACAACTATTAATGCATGCATTGTTCATTTGCAGGTTTATGAAATTATAAGTCATCATTTAAAAATTCACTCTGGATGGTATAAAAAATGCTTTGTTAGCTTTTCCGCCCTCTCCTTCCCCAAAAGCTGAAAGCAAGTTTGTGGCAATTTGGACATCATGCACAATTTATCTCACATTTTTCCCTTTGCTTGCAATGCGGGTATCACTCATGTTTTTTTTGTTTTTTTTGTTCCATAATTTTCTTTTCACAGAATTAGTAAAAGAGGTGGCATTGTTGCTTGAAAAGAATCAAATTAACACTGACGAGCCCGCCGCAGACGAAGGCGATCCTTTAGGTGACATGTTAAATGCTCTTCCTGCTCCTAACTCTCACTCCATTCTCATAGCTTTCATGCAGATTCTTTATCCACATTTGTTTATCCGTGTATCCATGTTTTTTTACTTTATTTGATATGCTTTTTTATGGCCGCCTTAAGACGGAGCCGATTAACCTGTGTATCTGTAGCCTAACAAATTTCGCTTTCGGATGCGTCTATCAAACTTGTCACGTTCACCATATTGATATAATAATTGCACTTATATAATAATGAAATACTAATCAATATGGAACACCATTTGTAAATGAAGATGAAAGATTAATTTATTTCGAGAAGTATGATAAAAATTGTTGACATAAAGAACGTTCAAATAAGTTATTTAATATTTAGCATGTGGAAGTTAGGCAGGACTTTTTTATACCTTGTTTAGTGAACCTGTGATCCACCAATATTGATGAATTCTAATAAGAGTTAAATTATTTATGGTTTTTTAGCACACTTGCCAAAATGAAAAAATGCAGGAACAATTTCTTAAAATTATATTTTTCATGTCCTCTACCATAAATTGTCAATAACTTATAATTTTTCATGTTTTACTTTGTCTAGATGCTCTTGGCAGAACTATTTGGATAAGAAAAAAAATACTGTATCTTTTTTAACCTCCTGATGATATTATAAATAATAGAGTAGTGCTGAGCAATGTATTGAGAAGTCTTGCCTTAACTAGTGGAAATAAATTTATAATAATGCCTTCTTTCCCCTTGTAATGTTCTGCCAAGTTAATTCTCATAATTTATTATGTTGGTTTTCGATTTCCTATTCGTCATTGAACTTCAGTATAATATTGATCATCCTCTTTTCCCGTATACAGTACTATCATTGTATTTTAATCCACAACCCGCTTCTTTCAGTCCCTCTGTTTTCGTCACTCCTTTTGCTAGTCTATTTTGAGACACCAGCATAATTAGTTCACAAATGTTGTGGTGTACTCAGTTATATTAAATGGAAGAGACATACCCATAATATTCCTTAGGGAGGAGGCCCCCTTGAAGCACCGATTGAGGAACTAAGACTGGAGTGTGATGGGTTGGGATTTACCTTATTCTATGTGGGGGATCCAGAAATAGTAGTACCCGGAGGTTTTATCCCTTATCTAAACAATTTCACGCTTAATTAGAGATATTTACTGATTTCACGCCAAAGAATTCCAGTTCAGTGCTGGGTCCGCAACTGTAAACTTCATTGGTCAATGTGTTGAACCACTCCATGGTTGAACCATGATTATCATTACATCTATTCCTTGTTCTTGTTCCTACTCTAATACTCAGTCCTGTCTGCATCCTATAATATTGGCCTTGTTACCATTCCCTGTGATCATCGTACAGTTGTTGATTTGTTGATTGGCTTTGAACTTCAGGCCACTCTCTTTTCATTCCGTCCTGATTGGTTGAAGCCTGTATCCTCATCATTTCTAAAAATTCTGTTTTATAAGTTTCCCTCTGCTTTGTTGACATACTGTGTTTTGTTTCTGCATCAGTATTTCCTATGTCCTAATCTAGCATGAGTACAGTATTTGGTTCATCTGATAAAAAATATATTTGTCTTAATGAATATTATTATTTGCTTTTTGGAAGATGAACAATTATTCATTGGGTGTTGCTTCCTTTAGAAACACAAAAATGGGTGCAAGTTTTCACCAACACTACCAAGTCTATAAACTCCCACTATTGCTTATGACTATAATATTATAAATAGATTTTGAGAAAATGTTTTTCTCAATCTATCTCTCGACCTTTATTTATGGAGGTGTTTCTCAGTACTAAACTTTGTATCTGATTGATTTAAGAATCATTTTGCTGGCTGTTGTATGAACATTAACTGTATAGTTTGGCACTGTTTAACATTGTAGTGGCACAGTTACAGTTGCTTGCTTCCTAGTCTGTCAATTGCATGCCACAGATGTCATGAATGTTGCTACAGCATGTTCTTTGTTGTAGCACAGTGGCATACTGATAATGTGTAGCATGGTAACACCGTACTCTAAACCAAGATTTGAATAATGCACTATTCATATTCTGTAGCATGCTACATTAAAAGCATGCTTAATTAAAATTTTGCATTTTTTGTCTATGAATGAACACTTACCAAACAATAATGAATGTTTTTTATTGGTTAACACCCTGTAATAAATAAAATAGAATCCAACCCAATGCACTATAAAAAATAAGGAGCACAACATGGTGTCGGGTTTTCTAAAGTGGTGCACTGGTACGGATGGATGATGCTATTTTTTTCAAGGGGTGTTATATGGAAATTTTGGCAATTTTAAGTATCTCATTCATAGTCATTACCATTGTTGTCATGCATGTTATGTTTGAAGCATGCCACATTATCACATTATTTTTAAAGCATGTTAGTTTTAAGTTAAGTAGAAAGTGTAAAGCTGAATTTGGTTTCTAAATGTTATATTTGTCAATCTCATGAAGGAATTACAATATGATAGTTGATTTGCATACATGCTCCTGTACAACATCTGTGTTGGATTGGATTCACCAAGGAAACCTTGCATTTTGTGAAATCCTTTTCTTACTGCATTATTATACCATTATTTTATGTTGAAAACATTTTATTTCAGGTACAGTCAGATAAAAAGTTTAGAAGGTACTCAAAATCAAGAAAAAATTTCACTTGGGTCCTACTTCAAAGGGGAAAACTCCTATACTGTAGAAAGATTCTGATTGTGTTTTTCTTGATGAAATGTTTTTCTTTTCTCTTGTAGAATTGGTAGCAGAAGTGAACCAGCTGTTGGCAAAGAGTGGCATTGATGTCAGCATGGAAGGAGATACTGAAGAGAATCCTGACATCACTGTAGATGAGGTCAAAGATTATCCTGTGTAAGTTGCCATGTGACTCAATTGACCAATCAACTTGCTGATAAATATTAGGCTTACTTCATATGTCAAGTATTTATTTCATGTTAAATAACAATTTTTTTCTTTTTCTTTTTGCAGGCAAGATAAAACCGAGGAAGGTATGTAACGATTGGTAACCTTTTTGCATCAGCTGTTTGTTATATCTAAACTAATGTACTGTACAGTTAGGTATTAGAAAATGTAATGCTAATAGTTATTGTATAGAGAATAACTTATGTAATGGATCTTTCTGGAGTGTCATTCAGTTTTGATGATTGGCCAATCAGAACAGGGATGGGAATACATGCACGTTCCGCACACAACTTTATATACACTTACATAGTGGTTTTCTGAGACTTTACCAACAATATTGAAGAGACTAGGTTTAGCTGAATGATCCCTTCTTCATGTGTTCTAATATATAACACTTAAATTTAACAGCTAACTAAAATCAGTACTATCCACTTGAATTAGTGGTAGTATTTAACCCATCAGTATTTTACACATGGAACTGACATTATCAATTGTGCATTTTATTCTGTTGTTGAACCATTAGTATAGTTCACATGAATTTGCAATGTGCCCATCAGTATTGTAACCTTGAATCAGTATCCCATTGGAATTGTGGACACAGTGACCATTCATCAGTATTGTACACAATAGATTAATCAGTATTATACACAGATCTGGTTGTACCCACTAGACCTTTGGGACTCAGTATTGTGCTCATAAATTTGGCAGCTCGTAACTCATCATTATTGTGCTCATAGATTAGTGAGTTTTTGATTCATCAGTATTATGCTCATAGATTAGTGACTTCTTGACTTATCAGTATTATCTCATTAACAAGTGACAGTTCTTGACTCCTCAGTATTGTACTCATAATGAGCAACACTTCTTGACTCATCGGTATTATGCTCATAAATGAGTGACTTCTTGGCTCATCAGTATCTCAGTAACAATTGACAGTTCTTTACTTATATGTATTGTGCTCATAAATGAACAACAGTTCTTGAGACATCAGTATTGTGCTCTAAAATGAGCAACTGTTCTTGAATCATTAGTATTGTGCTCATAATTTAGTGAATAGTTAAGTTTTCAATACTATGCTCATAAATGAGTGAAAGTTCTTGACTCCTCAATATTGTGCTCATAAATTAGTGAACAGTTCTTAACTTTCAATAATCTGCTCATAAATGAGTGACAGTTCTTAGCTTATCAATATTACTATCACTCACAATAACAGGGGTCTATGAGTGATGTGGGAAATTGTCTCTATGGCCCCCCTCCCCCATTTGCCGCCACTTGACTCATCAGTATTATGCACATTGATTATAATCTATCAGTGTATACTAGTACTGTAGTTGCATCTCAAGCATGTGTACACATATATCGACGACTCATCATTTTATGTATTTTTTCTGCTACATAGCTGCTACTGAAGAGAAGCAAGATGATGCTGATAAACCGGCCTCAGAAGAGGTTAGCTTCTGTTAACAAGCTTCTTAACAAATGCTTTTAATTTCTTTGGTCATGCTTAGTGATACTTGCTCTTTGGAAACTTTTAGCCTCAGGTCATACTATCAAGTCTTATGTGACAAGTATGTGTGTACATGATGATGGCATATCACATCCATATTTGGGCGTGATGATGTCATATCACATCCATATATGGGAAAATTACAGGTATTTGTCTCGTAAAACTTGATAGCCTGGTTGGAGCTTAATACTAATATTTAAAATTGTGCTTCAGAATTCTCAACTAAGTTTATTAGATATAATTTGAAATTAATTAGAAATTGATTATAGTGATAAAGATCGATAATAAAAAAATACAGTAGTAAAATACTGTATTATAAATTTAATATTAATAGATTACCTTTTCACTATGTGTCATTAGTTCCTTGAAATATGATTGCAACCGAAATCAATAGATACAAAGTTAAATTGCATGTAAATTTTACAAAACAGTAAAAAAAAATGAATGGAAAAGAAGTGAATAAACAATTTTAATGAAGCATGAACAAAATCTACAAATTGCAGCTATAAGGGTTGCTGTTGCACTAAGTAAAAGCTAAATCTAGCCCAGCAGAAATTCCAAATAATATAATTCTCTAAATGCGATTGTTGTGGTTCAAATCCTGCTCTAAATCAATACATTAGAAATAAGATTATTGTTTTTATTGCTCTTTTTGAATTTGCTTCACAGCAAACATCTAACTAATTCTGAAGTAGCAAGTAGAGGTATAATGAGGTAACTAAAAGCCTTCTGCTACGTGTTGCTTTTTTCTACTGTAACACTCAGTTAATCAAGATAACATTCTATATCTGATTATAAATATATTTTTTCTTCTTGCTTTGAAATATAAACCTTTCTGTTTGCTACAAACATTACAGTTGTAATGCTTATACAATTAGCATATGATTTTGTTTTTCTGTCTTGCCCTTATGCTACATTGTATAAGTCTCTTATCGATATTTTTTTTTATCTGTATACGTTGGCTACCAGTACTGCTCATGTTATGCAGCTTTTTACGTTGACATTTGGTGCATGGCAAAATTGTGGTGTATTATGGACTTGTGTGTAAACCAATTAGCAAGGAACCCCCCGACAAATGGATTTTTCTTTGTGCATCGCACACTTGATCAATGGCCAAGTGGTCAACCCTCGATATTTAATTTGTGCTACTACTTGTCTTTGTGTACATTTATCCCCTGGTGCATGTTCAAATGATTCTGTAAATAATGCATGTATATTCATGACTTGATGTGATGGTAGCTGGTTGGGTAATATCATCTAGAACCTACTCTATTGGTAAATTGCCATTTTGGTAATTTTTTGTCTCTACAAAATGATAACTGCAATACTCAATGGTACAGGGATACTACCTTAGTACAGGGTCTCTTGGTGTATTGTCCTTCTGTGGTACCCGCATGTTCAAATGGTACAAAAGTACCACCTGGTATAAGTTCTCTTGGTACTGGGTCTTGGGTACCCTAACTCCAGTTTGTTGTAATTTGCATTCCTGGTGATTGTTGTAATGGTTTGTTGCATGATTTAGTGGTTGCTGTTGTATTCATTTGTCAGATTTAGGAAAACTTTGTTGTGCTTTATGTTATATTACAGTACGGTATTAAATTTTTTAAATGGTAAGTTAACGAAAGAAATGCTGCTCAAGAGAACAAATGTGCAAAAAAACAATGTATACATTCGTAACAGAGTAGTAGGCTTACTGAGTTGCTAACATTTGAATATAACGTTTAAAAGACTTTTTTAAAACATTTTAATAGTTTTATCTTTGTTGAATTGACTCAAGTGCACTTATAGTAGGCACTTTACACAACAGGACGGGAAGACGGGTGGACGGTGGTTTGGTGCTAATCAGAGCGTAAAAGCACAGTAAACAATAAGGTGCGCAATCCGAATTGCCGTTCTCGATGGCTCCCCGCCCTCTTGCGTAAAGTACCTATTGAGTCAGCAGGTCACCGCCAGATTCCCAACGAGAAACCAATTCCTCGCGAACAGTGCATTGAAAAATCATTGTTAGAGTATTGGAGAGCCATTTCCGGGCATCTGGAAGTGCTTATTCTTAAAATTGCTTACCTAGCACCAGCCATGGTGGGACTGAGCTGAGTTTAAAGACTTCTCCACTCACGCAGAGCACAGAGGAATTTTCTATCCGACAGAGAATCCAATAATTTTTTATAGTCAATAAATCTTTACTGGACTGTTTTCAGTAATTGTCTGTGCATACATAACTGTTGTAATTGTGTTTTGGTTTTAGCGAAAGTACCCACTTTGTATTAAAATACACAAACCCATGCATTGCTTGAGGCTTGTGTGTATTTCTTATTTTTTTAACAGGAGTTTTTTTTTTCTCTCTCTCTTTTGCAGCCTAATAATGAGTCCAAGCAAGAGGAGTTGCCAGAATTACAAATAAAGGAAGATACTGAATGATGAGTTCCTAAACTGTGATTGTTCCAATGTTGTATAATGCTATCAGTGTGCAGTTGCCAGGAAAATTGACCGTGTATGAGGGTTTGCGGATCAGTGCACAGCAGCCAGACCCCCGCTATGACAATGGTTTAACCCAGCAACATTATCTCTCTGCACTTTATATAGTTAAGAAAAAAATGTCCCAAAATAGATTAATTGTGAAAGTAAAGACTGTGTTATTGTTATACCCATTGAAAGCCCAATGAACAGGGTTGAAGCTTAGTGGGGACAATTCACCAAAAAAAAAAAAAAAAAAAGAAATTAAAAATATTTTTAAAATGATGAAGAAATGCCAATTTGATTTGCATTCCGATGTTTGAAAGTAGAGGGAGATTACAAGTGAATGAGATTAGAAGAGAATCGGCTTAAATACCAGGAACTTTCACACTTAAATAGGAATGTGGCTTCATGTGTTATAATGAACAGAAATGCTGTAAACATTTTTTTTCCCTTTTTTTTAAATTGGTATGAGGGCAGTATACTGTAGTAACATGGTTTATTGAATGCTTCTGGATAGGTGTAGTGTAATAGTCTAGGCAAACTGTAATAGATAATCTAGGTCAGACTGGAATTGCTTAAAGCAATTTCTAAGTATTTTTCGACACTTTTCAAGTCTGGATTTTTCTTGCCTTCTGTGTTGTCCTCTATTTTTCCCCTGCAAGAGTATCAGATTCATTCATTGATTTTTTTTTATTGTTTGTCTTTTAAGCTCAAGTTTGTAATCATGTCCACGATTTAAACCTTACAAAGCACATTATACTGTAGTGGTTTTCTAATAACAACTTGATCTAATACAATAATGGCTGATTTAGTTGATGAGTATCGTCTAGAGAACTTTGAAATATGGTTACGCCCTCAACGCCTACGTATTTGCTTTTCAAACTTGGACCCATACCGTAAGACCTCGAATAGAAGCCCGATGAGCTTAATCTCGAGAAGAAGCCCATCTCGAATTGAAGCCCCCTCTTTAGTTTGTAAAAGTAGCCTCGCAAAGTAGCCAATCTTGAGATAGCACAATACATACCCTGTATATTAATTTCAAAGGAACAAAATAATTCAAAAGCACCCTTGGTTTATACAGTAGCCCAGAGCTTCAATTGAGGTTTCACAGTATTTTGTCCCATTCGTCCTTGCATACCTTGCACCTCTTCCTATAGAACTCACTAGTTTTTGTATTCCCCTTCTTGCAAGCCTAAGTCATTCCGACATATGTTATTATTAACTTAATCTGAGACCCTCACATTTTTAAAAAATATTTTGAATGGAGTCAGGACTGCTATTCAAACCTTTCCAATAATTATTTTTAAAATACCTACATTTAGTTCAATATCGGGGTAAACTTTTGACATGTCCAGAATCTGTGTCCTTTACTTTCTCCTTGATTTGATATATGAACTGCAACATTGATTTTGTTTAATCACATCAGCCAGCATCTGGTGGTGATTATACTCCTTAGTCCTTAATGGGACGCCAGCTACAGGGTACATTGGATCACGCATATTTGGCTTCCAAATTAGTTTAGGATATTTCATTTTTTTTTTTTTTTGTGGCTTAAAAGCGCCTTGAGACAGTTTTGTTCTGTGGAAGGCGCTACATTAATACAGTACTTGACCATTGACCATGAGTACTTTCGACTGCTACTTTGTCGGGGTTTTGTCCACATCAGGAGGGCCATGATCACACAGACAATCAACTTTTATTTCGGACGTATCCTTTATTCTTTATTTTATTCTTTATTCCAAACACCAATTTTAAAGGTAAATTTAAACTGTGCATATACAGTCTCTATGATATCAAATGAGGTTCTTCAAAAACAGTTTGCAAAACAGCACAAATTATCTATACCTCCCTTCTACAAACTATGGGTTGCGACCCAATGTTTGTGTCACGAAGAAATTTTGATGGGTCGTGCAGTCACTTCAGATAAAAACAAAATTATCAACCGAACCACGATGCATGCAAGTAAAGCTTGGTTTCCACAAAATCGCTACACGCTAAAGCCGACATCTTCGTTGATGCAGATTAATTGGGTGAGATTTCCTGATTGCGTCGGGACAAACGACAACGTAACCGCTCCTAAACACGTGTGTGGGCGCCGGGCACGCTTGTTCTGATTGGCCAATAGGCCTAGTTTTATTGACACTTAAAAAAGGTCAATTGCAGTGAAAACGTTTGGGGCACTGTAGCGATTTTACGGAAAGGCACACAATACTGAAAGGGGCCATGATAATCGTATACAGTATGTTTACTATTTGAATAAATTAAATCGGCCTAGTTCATTTTTAGAAAGTGAGACCTAGATACATATTTTGATGTTGAGACCGCTGGTCTTCCACTTGCATTCAAGGCAAGGTACCTGCTGAGCCTTTTTAAATCATTCTTTTCAAGAAACGATTTGTATGTCTTGAAGCATGTTCCAAGCAGAGCTTCTTCACGCCACAGGATGTCTCTGTTGTCTGGATGAAGTATTGCTGGCAAGATATTCTGTGAAGAAACCATGGAAATGCTATATTCCACATTACATTTTTTGGCATTTCTATAAACATTAATGTTAAAATGTAGAAGATTCTGAATGCTTTAACAAAATGGGTTCCTATTTAGTAATACAGTAAATGTCTTGCCTATTAATTTTCTCGCACCACCAAGATTAGAAATCTTACTTTTCTAGCCAAGACGTTTCGTTTGCCAGCCATCGCCAACATTAGTCCGCTCTGAATTCCTTTGATGTAAACTAATCCGGGAGCGACGGCTTGAATTTCTAAACGAGCTGCAAGATTAATGATGATGATTATAATGATGGTGATATTATGATGATTTTGATGACGTGATAATCATGAGCTAAGAAATGTGGCTCCATGCATGAGGCACTACAAAGTTTTATCAAGCATTGGACCGCACTGTTGCTGCATGGGAAGAAATAGAAATAAACCACCATATATTCGAATAATGCCCCGCTTTGAATAAACTTCCCCACCAGAATCTCATTTGGAATAAACGCCTCCCTCGAATTTAAGCCCCTGGACGTTTATTTTCATCCTCGAATAAACCCCCTCCTCCTAAATGACTGTAAGCAAATGTAATGGAAGCAACATCATTCTCAACAGTATAATTACTTTTTTTTTTTAAATCCTGGAGAAGGAAATCCGGGAAAAGAATAAACGCCTCTCGAATAAATTCCCCCTCAAAAAACCCTTCAATTCTCAACAATAAACGCCCTGGGACGTTTATTTCAATAAATACGGCATTGTTTTTCAATGGTGAAGTATCACAATTGGTTCAATAAAGATTATAACCATATTAAATATTGTATTTATATTTATTGTTATTCATTTTTTAGGTAAAACTTTTAATAATTTATTCCACTCTCTGCTGTAAAGCGCATAAAGGTATTTTACATTATGCACTAAATAAATAGACAATTATTATTATTGTTTAAAAAAAAAAGCATTAAACCAATAAAAACAGCGGTTACATGAACAGATTGTCATGGATGTAAATGACAATAGGTTTATAAGCAAACTTAGGCCTACTGTATAGAGACAAACTCCATTAATTAAATTATTTAAAAGTATCTATTCAGAAGTCTTCTTTTCGATTCAAATTCCTATTGTATTGATCTCTGTTGTAATGTACCTAGGCCAATGTGTTTCTCAACTAGCGTTGTTCGCGGCACGTACAAAAGAGGGTTAAGTAACTGCCTCCTATTACATATGATGGTGCTAGTAGCGATTGAATCCCCTTCATTCTGTTTAACGTGTCTGACGTCACAATAATTGACAACACAAATACCGCGTTGACCAGGCGGACACGGATAAATAGATACACCCTGTTCTTGCATTATTTTAGCAAGCATTATATAGAATAAACTAACTGTATAGAGTAAATATAATTTTCACAATATCAAACCGCCACAAATATGATATAACAAATAGGCCTACCATAATCATCGTTGCAGTGTAACGTGCCGTTGACTTGACCATCTGGACCGATTCGAATGAAGGATCCCGATCTTGAAACTAAGACTACACCCGGCAAAATGTGAGCTGGAACTGATGAACTGTTCATTGATTGACAACCAATCAACACATTCATAAAAATCAGCATAAGAAGCATAATATTATTATGCATAGTTACCTGTTATTCTGTTTTAATGTACGTCTAGTCTGGACAGAGGTTTGGATGAAAATGATACAAATCAGTATAATATGTCCCATACATAATAAGTACATAACATCTGCAATAACATTAAAATGTAGTTTGGGATTTAGTATACTGACTCATCTTAAAATTGGGTAAAGTTAATTTACAGTGTTGAAAGCTATCAAATAATATAGGCCAAGAGGTCGATATATAATAACTCCTCTTTCTATGGTGCTGAAGAGCAAAGTTTCTTTTAATTCATTTGTATGAGAAATAATGTTAAATATCGCTGTTTTTGTTGAAGGATAATACGATTAGTAACATCTTGTTCTTTTGAGCACTGTTATTATTTATCCATTTGTTTATATTATGTTTACGGTGTTACATAGCTAACCTAATTTGAATATTATTTACTATGATTTCCAGGATGCGATATATAAGCTATTGTAGCTTATCTATAGGGTTAAATCTGTACGTATATCCTATAGGTCTCCTTGGTCTAATGGATATGACACTCGCCCTGTCAGTGAAAGGTTGCAGGTTCGCATCGCGCCAGAGACACTTTTTGTCGTACAATTGTTTTAAAAGGAACTTTCCGTTGAAGGGCTAGCTATGCTTGATACGATTATAACCAGGGGCGGATTTAGGGGGGAGGGGTGGGAGGCGGCCCGGCCTCGCCCCCCCCCCCCCCCCCCCCCCCCCCCCCCCCCCCTCCCCTTTGAGAGGTAAAAAAATGGGAAAAAAGAAAAAAAGAAAGAAAAAGAAAAAGCCCAGAACGCCTCAAATGTTATTTTCGGGCGTCTAAAACACAGAAATTTCGCGGGGACATGGCCCAGGACCTCCTATTTCAGTGTTGTCTTGGTCGGCCAAAATTTCGGCCCCACTTTCGGCCTCCCCCCCTTTTGGACATCTCTGGATCCGCCCCTGATAACATCATTTTACTATTTAAGGACTTACCTTTTTATTATTTTAATAACCATTAGCTACAATAATATAGTGATAAAAGTTAAAGCGGTAATTATATAACTATGCCTATATATATTTTGAACGTTAAAGGAAAGGAAATCTGAGAGTTAACTTTAATTAAATGTTATTACAAGTTGTAAACGCAATCTGTGGACTTTGTGACAAATTGTTACGCCTACATTATTTCTTCGTGAGAATGAGTTCAATGGCCTATGGCCTTTAATGTGTAAAGTATAATATTAAATTAAGTACAACCTGCATCTAATGATATCAAATTATTTAATAAAATTAAATTATGCTTTAGTACGTGCTCCTCCATCGAACCATTGATGAATAATTCCCTATTGTAACGTGATAAAAGGAACTAGTATGAACCGATGGCAACTGGGAATCGACATTTCATAGGTCAAGTATCGAGTAGCTCCCCCGTTAATGAAAGTGTCACAGTGGTACCGAAAGCTCCAAGCCACTCAATACGGGAAGGTAACTTAATCGTATTTGTATTAGATTATTATTATTATTACAGTTCATAAAATTTCGGACACTGACTCGACCTTAATATATAAGGATGATTGGCCATTTTCCACTGGAAAAATCATATTGTAAATTTTAATATACAGTAATATAACATAACCAACATTGGATACAGAAAAGAGTGAAAAGAGGTAAATGCAGATAAAGTGTCCGGGCCAAAAATACAGGCAGTGTTAAGAGCATCTTGTTCTTGTTCTTGTTACTACTGCAGTACTCAACCGTATTACCGTATTTAAGCGTGGAGGAACGCGCGGACTGATGATCGGTCGCTCTTGTTTATTATTCAAAAATGTGTATCTTCTCCATTCCCTATTTATTTATTCGAATAACTCTTCGATTTTCTAGAATATTAGGATATAAAAGTACATGTCCCTTTTACAACGAAGCCTGGTAATTTGGACCTGTATTCACCAGGGGGGCGCCAGCGGGGGGCGGAGCCACAGCCATCCCCCCCCCCCGTGGGGAGAAAAAGCACAATTCGTCGGGAAGAAAAAAAGATTATATGTATTTTCTACATAATAGTAGACTCTAAAATCGGTTAAATAAGCCTTTTGAAACCCCTAAACTGTTAAAATTTTCGGGGGCTTCGCCCCCGGACCGATTTCGAAAACTTTTAATCAAAGCTCGACCACGCCCACATTGCTTTCGTCGGGGAAATCTGACCCCTCGTCGGGGACATCGCCCCCCCCCTCCCCAGTCGGGCAAATCCTGGCGCCACCCCTGGTATTCACATATTCTGACTTGTTAAATACTAATAACTCAATAACGACATTATTAACATTAAATCTTCATTACTTAGAGTAAATCAAATACAAATAAACATTTATGAATGACTTAAAAATATGTGAGGGTGTTTTGAAAACTACAGTAAAGGAAGAATGTTGATAATAATGATAAATAAAACAAGATAATCATTCATATTAGATTATTATTATTATTACAGTTCATAAAATTTCGGACACTGACTCGACCTTAATATATAAGGATGATTGGCCATTTTCCACTGGAAAAATCATATTGTAAATTTTAATATACAGTAATATAACATAACCAACATTGGATACAGAAAAGAGTTTATTTCTTCACACGATATAATAACAAATGATAAAATTAAACAACCAGATTTCATTAAAAAGAAAATAATGTGAAAGAGGGCACTGCTCAAAAAGAGAAACAGACAAAAACAAAGACCATTTATAGGCATATAATGGCTAATTATGTGGGTATTTTTTCCGAACAATCGAAAAGAACCAATTTAAATATTGGAATCCAGCTGATAAGCTGATAGTGAGTGTAACCTAATTAATTTAAATATAGGTAATCGTGTAATTAAGCGGGGTAAACGTGACAAACAGCGTTCACCTTCATTCCCGTTTTAAGTGTCGGCGGTGGAGGAGGGTGTGATCTGATGGGGATGACAGTGGCCATCTGTAATTTAAGTAAGTATAGCTACTTCTATTTGAACAATAAAAGACAGAAAGTAATGTATGGGGGGAAAATGATTTCAATAGGTTCCGAAATTTTAACGGAACTGATAAAAACCGAAAAAGGGTCCGAAATTGTAGCGGAACTGATAGAACTGAAAAGATGGACGGGTTCACACGTGTTCACCAGTACTGATGTCCACCACGACATGTGGGGCCTATAATTAGTTCTATGTATTTTAGAATACAAATGTGGAACTAAACTTTTGATATCCAATTACTATCCGAAATATTACCAACAGTTTTATTAACATTCTATATTTTATCCGTTATAACTCGAGTTTGCCCGTCTTTAAGGTTAGAATTGTGCGACAGTAATAATCACTGCAATATATTAAAATAACCTGGTATTTAGGCGATATTAATGCAAAAAATAGACACCAATAGTGCAACAAATAGGTTTGGAAGGTCTAATTCCTTGTCCGTTTGATTTCGGTTTTCATACTCCTGTCATGGTAATTCTTACCCTTCTAGGCCTATATTTTTAACCATGCTATATATAACAGATTAATATTGACGCTTATGTGGCTGCAAAGTGAATTAAACATGCAATACCAAATTTTGCTTCCAAAGAAAAAAAATAGACAGCACAGTTTCGCCAGTAAATTATTTAAAGTTTGAGAGAGAGCAGAGCTGGTCTGACCACCATCTTAAATTTCGCACATAGGCCTATGTAACAAAGGAGTTTTCCAAGATGTTACAAGAGGGACACGTGAGCTCAGTGCTCTAAGTCCTACGGTTCAAGCTTTGTTTGAGCGTGTATTTTATAATTTCGTATCAACAATGTAAGAATAAAAAAAAAAGTATAAAAAAAAAATGGCCCATAAATTGTTATTTTCTGTGTAAATATCGGCTCCGGCAGCGTTACCCTAATAAAAATATTGTTAAAATTATTAAATAAATTCGTTTTTACTTTGTAATTCGGTGTCTGTATGGGACAGCAAAAACTCAATTAGCCAAATCAGCCAGCACACTCCGCATTATTTGCAGCAAAGTTGTTAAGTCAGATTCGTCGTTTATGTTGTTTTTAATTTTATTTACAGATGATGGATTCCATTCTTTAAATTGTATTAATGTAATCTGCCAGTGTGTTACGAATTTCAAATATTTAAAACAAAATTATCTAAATTATGTCCACTGGAGTCTCTTGACGTTCACGCCTTGTTATCCTCCTCATCAAGACGTATATCCAAGCATCAAACATAGTAAGACCTAACGCATGATGAAATCAAGAAGTTATACATGTATGCTTTGATAACTACTTGGTTAAAATTTCATATTTTTTTCTCCACAGATCTACTAACTTTTGTTATCAATGAAAGATAAATTGTAGGGTGAAAACCTAAATTTATCGTGTCCTATTTAAAGCCGAACGAGAACGGGAATCGCACAATCGAAGGCTTTATAAATATTTGAATGTGATTGTTTACGTAAATTTAAACATAATTATTAATAGAACAATCGAATTTTAAAAACAGGCATGATAATCCAGCTGTGCAATTAAGTATGCAGAAGCACACTGGTTGATTATGATTTCTACAGAACATTCCCTTAGAAAAGTAGTTTATAGAATTATATAAGAACTCTTTCGAGGTTTAGAATACTATAGAAAATCGGTAGAATTCTATAGGTTATTAGTTGTAGCATTCTTAATAAAACCCAGTAAAATTAAATATTATAAACGTAGCTATTAATTATGAAACCTGTAGTTATTCTATAATATCAATAAGATCCATAAACCTAAATAGAATTATTTCAGTAGAAATTCAATACATTATTTTGCTAATGGTCTGTCGATTCATTAGACGATGTAGTAGACGATGAACTAACATTTAGGCCGGCAAGATATACAATGACTCAGTTCTGCAACATAAGTACTGTATGCCGATGCACTCTGAGTGAATTATTATAAATACAGGTCTCACCATTAGCAAAATAGTTGACGGAATTCTATAGAAACTCTATAAGAGGTTTAAGAGAATGCTATTGAAATTGATGGAACATCATAGGATATGTTCACAATGTACTACGAAACCTATAAATATTCTATAAATATTCAGTAAGATCAAAGACTTCTATAGAAGTAATGCTATAAATTCAATACACTATATTTTGCTAAATATGTTCATATATTTTATTTAAAAAATTGTCTTAGTAAAGTAGTTTATTGAATTTTATAAGAACTCTATAAGAGGTTTACGAGAATGCTATTGAAAATCGATGGAACATTATAGGTTATGTTAAAAATGTCTGAACATCTGTTTATGATATTATAAACGCCTATAGATATTTTACATATATTCAATAGGTTCTATACACTTCTCTAGAAGTATTCTATAGAAATTTTATAAATTATTTTTTCTAAGGGTATGTTCAAAATACAGAAACAATCATCGCAACACACAGCACACAAGTCCACATTTACAAAATATACAACATTAACACTTAGGACTATGCAATATAAATTTGTTGTTGCAAATGTGACTCAACAACAGGTAAGTGACTAACGCAGCAAGACATCGCTTCAAGCATCCGAGCATCAAACCTAGTAAGAACTAACCACCTCCTGTTTTTGAATTTCAGCTTGTCTACCATCCCTTACGCACAGCAACCCTTCTGTAAACCAAATTATGTAAATACCTCATAAATACTGTTTATTCTATTATTTTATTCTTGTTGGTTTTTAAGTCACTTGATAAAGGGTAGCAGGAGCTGCCTGGAATTGAGTGTACCTCAAAGTATAGGAAGGTAAGTCTGCCTGATTGCATGAATAAACATTACCTCTTGTGTTTAGCTATGTATAGGTGTTGCATACAAGGATAGTTGTAATACTAAACATCATCATCTTTCATATACATCGTTACGACTCATAACAATGTGTAAACCAAATCTTGTGTTAGACAAGCAAGTACTATATAGTGTACTTACTTGTACCTTATATAATATTATAACACTTCTTTTTTTTTCTTGGATGAGTTTTTTATTTGGGAAAACATGGTAATTGGGTTTAAATTTTCCATTTGTAACCGCGAATCAAACTGTTGTAATAAAAATAAACAAACTTGGTGTCTCTGTCTCTTTACTTGAAGTCGTAGAATAAGGTTATTTTTGATTGATCACATTTATCATTTGTTCAGTGGTATAATAAGCTTTTTTCGTTGATCATGGTGTGTTGAGAAATCATGTAGGCCTATATAGGCCTAGGCCATTCCTTATATTGTACCTTTGGTTGAAACTAGTATAATAAATGTGAACAAGACCTTGTCTCCGACTCTTTATTTACAATGAACGTCAATGTTCAATATTGCACACTAGTGTAAATATTTATTGAAAGGTGTTATTTGTCAATCATGACTGATTTTTTTTTATATTGTACCTTTGGTTCAAATTGATATAATAAAAGTGAACAAAACTTTGTGTCTGCCTCTTTATTTACAATGGACGTCAATGTTCAATATTGTAAACTAGTGTAAATGTTTATTGAAAGATATTTCTTGCCAGTCATGACTATGCTTAACGTTCTGTGCTTTTCCAATTCTTGGAATTTTTATAACATTCAATTTTATTTTCTCGTTTCAGGTACTGATGCAGTCACCCTTGGGTATACAGAATCTGTTTCCCATTCATATGCTTGCATGTAATATTCAATTTGATTGTCTCGTTTCAGGTACTGGTACGCTCACCATTAGGCTTATGCGGAACATGTGTCCGTGCTGTGTGTTGTATCATGGTTGTATCCTGTGGTATTATCAGGTTTTGAAGTATTTTATAACATAAAATTTTATTGATGTCATTTCAGATACTGGTACGCTGATCTTTGGATACATGGAACCTCAATGTTTCCTCTCAAACATGAATATTTTGTGCTATTTTCATGGTTTTGAATTGTCATTTCAGAGATTGGTACGGTGCCCTGTGCAAGTCGAACCCGTTTTATCTAAACTATGCCTAAATGATCGCTTTGTATTGTACTACCGTCTAAAACCATTCTATTTGGACAATCTCTAATTCTCCTCCACTCTCCTGTATTTTATTTTCACTTTATTTTTTATTTTTTCTTTCTACCATTTTCTTACTGTTGTTCTGGACATGTGCTACACAAGTGCTCAACATTGATCAACAAAAACAAAAACAATTCTAGACCTACCTCTTCAGATATTGTTTTTATTACAATGGGAAAATTAAAAGTCGGGGAAGCTCACCCCCCCCCCCTTTCCCCTATCTAGGGATAAATTTTTTCCCGGGGGAGAACCCCGGACCCCCTTTCGCTTTGAGGTTTATCGATTCATGGAAAAAGAATACATGCAACTACTATTGTTATTTTTTTATGACCCTTTAGATTTAATGAGTTTTAATCATGATGTATTGTTGCAATAAATTTCCATGCTTTATTTCAGAGGTTAGTCAAGATAGTGAGGGACTATGGAACTACTAGCATGCCTGCAAATTAAAAAGCAAATAGCATATGCTACGCGCTCGCAACTTGCCTATGTGTATGTGTATGTATGTATTTGTCTTGTGTAGGCCTATTTGTAATTATGTGTGTATTTGTCATTACGCACAATTTAATGTTCTTAATCTTGTGTATTGGTATGTGTATTTATGTGTTTATTTGTATAGTGTACCGTATGTATATACGCACAATTTAATGTTATTAATCTTGTGTATTGGTATGTGTATTTATGTATGTAGTTGTATATTTGTATGTATTATGTATATACACTTGCCGTATTAAATCAAATTCAAATTCAAATAATTTTATTTGATGGTATTATTCGTATTAATCTAATGATTCTCTATTTCTATATTGAGTCCTGAGTGATTACAATTATCTGAATGCCCAGTAATACCAATGGACGAGAGGATGGATGGACACTGCATGTGATGATATGATGTGGAATGACTAGACTAAAAAGGATACATTGATAGTGACGTCAGCAGTGCGCATTTTTCAGATATGATACGTGTATGTAAACAAATTTGCAATAATGCGATTTAAATATATGTAGCTGAATGTGATGACATAGATGTTGAAAATTGTTTAGGATTGACTCAAAATGTCGCACAAAGAAATTTTTTTACGATTGACTCAAAAAGTCGCACTTTATTTACAATGGACGTCAATGTTCAATATTGTAAACTGGTGTAAATGTTTATTGAAAGATATTTCTTGCCAGTCATGACTATGCTTAACGTTCTGTGCTTTTCCAATTCTTGGAATTATTATAACATTCAATGATTCTCTATTTCTATATTGAGTCCTGAGTGATTACAATTATCTGAATGCCCAGTAATACCAATGGACGAGAGGATGGATGGACACTGCATGTGATGATATGATGTGGAATGACTAGACTAAAAAGGATACATTGATAGTGACGTCAGCAGTGCGCATTTTTCAGATATGATACGTGTATGTAAACAAATTTGCAATAATGCGATTTAAATATATGTAGCTGAATGTGATGACATAGATGTTGAAAATTGTTTAGGATTGACTCAAAATGTCGCACAAAGAAATTTTTTTACGATTGACTCAAAAAGTCGCACAAAATACAGGATATATGTGATTCCAAGAGATATAACAATAAACAAACTTAATGAACACAAATTATGTAAAAATAGATTAGGAGTGAAGAGTTCAAATTTATCTTGACATGTTTATCAATATTACATGCAATGGCTTAAAACAAAAACAAAAGTGATGCTAATAAATATATTTTCTTTTTTCAGTGCAAGAACGAAGAGGTGTCTATCCAAGAAAGTGAAAATAATATTCAAGCATTGATGCAAACGCATGCATTAATGTACAATTATAAATCATTTGCCTATTAATACACTTACTTCTCAATCGCAATAACGTTAACAAGATATGAAATATAATCTCTATAAAGTTTAGAAATGTTTTAAATAACTGTAAAATTTCAACAAAATTATGATTTACAGTAACAGTATGAAAAATAGTATTTAGTCATTACACTTAATTAATATACAACAAAGAATCTTGCAAGAATTTTAAAATATTTTCAAATTATAAATTTATCTGATAACTGCACGATATTCAACAAACTTTTTGTCAATAAAGTGTATGATAATATAGGATAAAAATTAATTAAAATGCATAACAATATTATTTACATATCAGTATTAACAACCTATATTAAGGCATGATTGTTATAAATATTCTGACAATTTACATTGAGCTAATGTTTGTTTCTGACTTTGTAAGTTTTAATGTGCTCTTACTATACCTCACCCGTTGTGTTCAACAAATTGTTTAAATGCATAAGATGTATTTTCTTTTTCGAAATCAATATTTCAATTTTGCCTTGTTTATTCAAAAAATAAATATTTAAATAATGACTAATTTAAACAAAATCTATTTTAATTCAGCCTAATTACAAATTTTAAAATACTTATATTAGCTATGTGTTAATTTGTTAATTAAATTTACGTATTTTCATTAAATTTCTTAATTTAATACAAAATAAATAGGTTTTTATGTTGCTTTTTTATTTCCAAAATCAATCTGCTTCAACGTCTTATCTTGTATTGTTCCCTATACAATGACTATTTTACCTTTGCAGTTCAGTCTGCTTAATCCATTGCCTGAAAGTATTCCACTGTTGCTTTTCAGTCATATTATACCTGTGCTACTACTACTCTGTTTTAATTCTGAAAGGTATCTTCCTCTTTATTTCAAATACCCTTAGTGGTGGCAGGTGTCCAATTAGTGTAGGTGGGTAGAGTAAGTATTTAAGTACATCAGTCTAGCTTAGAAGGGTAGATTAAGTATTTAAGTACATACAGTAGCTAGGTTATCTAAGCGTAGTATTAGGGACAGAGGAATAGTACCTTAGCTCCTGCTTTGTATTCTTTTATAACTATTGCTTATTTTCTTTTCACAAAACCTGTATCAAGCTTACTTACTGTACTTACTTATCCTCTACTGACCCAGTGGCCCATAAGGCTGTAATGCTCTCTCTCCAGCGTCCCATGTCTTTGGCCACAGTTTTAGCTTCGCTCCCGGATGTCCACCCCAGTATATCCCCCCTCTTTTCCCACTGTTCGGCGCCATGTTGTTTTTGGTCGCCCCAATTTTATTCTTCCTTCGGGTGCCCATGAAAGTGCAGTGATGCAATGGCTCTCCTCTTTCATTCCCAGCACGTATCAAGTTTGCTTCATCACAACTTCTTTCTTCTTCAATATTTCCTACTACATAGTTTCGTATTTGTTTATTTAAACTTTATTAAAATTAATAATGCTATAATAACGTTAAGAATAATAATTTAATAAAAGTTAATAAATATCAATAAATTGTATTGATAATTAATAATAATGTATTTAATAAAAACAAATATTAATCAATATAAATAATTTTCATCCCTTTTAAAATTATATTTTTTGGCTTACTATATGGCAATCGTAATATAATATTATAATATTAAAAGATTATACCAAAATGATTATAATGAGTGACAATAATAAATATTTTTGTTATATTTAAATAGTTTGCACCCTACACAATTTTGAGTAAATCGGTTCTATAACGGTTGAGGTATAAACAGAGGCTGTTTATCTGTATATAATATGTGTATGTGTATATGTGTATTATAGGCCTACAAATGAGTTTAACTGTATAAACACATGTAGTTAAGCTCATGGGGGCAGTGATAAGGGTGAGAATGCAGATCTTGCCTGGGAGCTAATCTCCTGTCACTGTCGTGGGTTTCCTCCGAGTCCTTCGGTTTCCCCCCACACAAATTTTGTATTTGTTTTTTTAACATTCGATTTTATCAATTATTTCGTTCTGGATATTATTTGGAAGGTGTGAAAATAAAATAAAAAGTGTTATCATTAATAATGGTTGGGTGTCTGAAAGTTTCAAAATTTCGATAGTTATCAGACAAGGATGCCCTCTATCGGCATTACTTTTCATTGTTGTAGTAGAAATGGCCTCAGATATAGATGTGATGACTGATGGGTATTAGCTTGCCGAACAAAATATTTACTAGTAACGCACGAGAGGAAAGAATAGCACAGCTTGCTGACGATAGAATATTATTTATTGCAGATGAACAAAGTATATCCAAACTAATTAATGCCAGTATTGGAAACATACCAGAAGATGTCATATGCCGGAGGCATCAATAGCCTAATTTTTAATTTCTTCTGGAATTGTAAATCTGAAAAAAGTGAAAAGAAGTACATTAATAGCAGATTATTATGAAAGTGGCCTAAAAATGCCTGACATCAGTTCACAATGTAAAGCATTACAAATAAATTGGATGAAAAGACTAATGAACGAGGGTGACGCTTTGTGGAAAATTATACCTAAATACCACTTTTCTTTAAATATAAATATAAAAAGGTTGCAATTGTGTATATTTCTTTTAGCATAGCCTATTTGTTCTTTTACCTACAATTAGCTTATAAAAAGTGAAAACTTCACTATGGTTAAGCAAGATGTAATTTTGTTCAAAGATAACCAGAAAAAGCTTAATCTCTTACAATTAAACGTATGTTTCTCCTTTTCGAAAACTTAATTGCAGTTAACTATCTTTCATATCTCTGTGTTGTAGGTAAAATACCATGCAGCAATTTAAAGTTAAATTGAGCTAACCTATAATTTTAAATTTCTTTACTTTTTGTATCCAGACATTATTCTAATCAATATTTTTTGTATGATGTTTTCCCCACATCTTAATAGACGACGGTATAGTATCACCTAGATTTTATAATATCGGTGTAGACATACTTGGTTTTTATTTTTTCATATTAATTTTCATTCGATATTTTAGGCTTATTAACGATATGTCTTATGTTTACTATTATTATATTAAACCAATGACCATGGTATAGCTTTTTAATTGAGTATACTCCGAAATCCAATTTTGCTTATTTTGAAGCTTATTTAATAAGATATTTGGGACAATCAAACTATTGTTTTGAATAATATCTTTCACCTATATTAAACCCGATTTTACCTAATTGGAAGAAAGCCCTCTGCGTTTGTTGTAGTTTTGTGGCTGTAGAGAGCGCTCGTTCAGTTGTCTGAATGCAAAGAAATAACAAAAGCAAGGAAGAGAGGTGCCTAGCCTACAAAATTTCAATATGTTGCAGTAAATGAAACTGTATTTTACAGTATTTTTGCTTGTTTGTGTGAAAATTTATCATTTGGTTGGTATTTAATGTTATGTCGTCCACAAGTAACGGAGTCGTGCGTAGTGGCTCCATCGGAGGAGAATTTTATGATTTTTCATGCAAGGTGAGTCACCGCTTTCTTCAGGCTGACCCTGGATGGATGTGGTGTGTATGGCCACAGTAGCTCCTCCTACTTAACTATTGTAGTAAACTGCCTAGGCCTAGGGCCTAGGCTCCAGTACAAGGATTCAAGTATGATGAAAGTGTTACTCTGTACTGCATTCTTACATAACTACAAGTCGTCCAAGCATTTGAATCTGAAGAATTTGCTTCTGATTAAGAATTTATCGAATATAGGGGCTAGGCCTAGACAGGTCTATTTTTGTGTCAATTTAAATTACCGTAAAAACCTAGGCTACTGGACGGTTTCCTAAATTCCATCTGAGAATTAGAGCTTACTGTGAATCTCAGCACTATTTACCATAAATGCTTGAATAATTTTTGGAGGCTTCAGTGCAGCGGTTATTCAAGAGCGGCAGTTATTCGAGAGCGGCGCTTATAAAAAATATATTGGCTTGGCATTTTCCATTCTCTTTCCCATGTTACCTACCTCACGTATTCCCATACTTCAGTAGGCCACGATATCGTAAATAAACATTTAATAAAGAAATTTTTGTGCCTTCATTGAGTTATTTCTTCATTTTAACACTGAATCATATGCCTTGTATTTAAATTCCTGTTTTTCAAATTGTTTCATTTACACACAGGGTAATACATATACTCTCAATTAAGTTCTGCGGCGCTTATTCGAGAGCAGTGCTTAGCAACAAAAATTAGGTTTTGTGCGACGCTTATTCGAGAGCAGCGGTTATTTGAGAGCGGCGTTTCTTCGAGCATTTACTGTAACTGATATTTGTCTTATATTTTGTAATCATGTTTTTTCCTCACTTGATTGTCTTATGTTCACTTCAAAGTCAAATGTCATTTCAGTTTAAGGCATGTAGCCTAGCTGTAGCTTCCTGGCGATTTTCTGCGCAAATTTGGGCCAATTTTTTAGGTATCATCTGCACAATTAAAAAACTTTACAGGTATGGTCTATGAACAGTACTTAAAACATGAAAGATTAACTCTGCTGAATTTGCATTAGGAGCAGCTAATTTATGAATTAAATCAGTTAAATTGAATATAATTGAGCTATTTGTTATCCTCCACTGATTAATCAAGTATTAATTAGGTTATGTAGTCAATTATACAGTGAAATGATCTGGAGCTTGGGATGTATAAAATTTGTGAGGGTAATTAATTTTTTCCAATATACAGTAAGTTACTAAACCTTTCCATCACTGTTTTGGACAGTAACATTTAGTTATATTTTAGACAGTGATACTGTAAAACCCATTCAACCAAAAGGCTGTTAAACTCTAAAGCCATGTACAAATGCTCAATCAAGGAAACTAATTAAGAAATTTAATGCATAATGCAAATTGCTTTGAGTGGGTGTTTTTATGGCTTTACGTGTCGTCGCATTACCAGCTGTAGCCTAGTGTTATGCCTGCTCACACACGCATACACAATGGATCATAACACAAGCCCCTCCCCCGAAAATTGTTGCTAGTCTGTAGTTGAGTTCATGAAAATAGGTCAACTCGGCCACAAGTCAACTCGGCCACATTTAACTCGACCACAAGCCAACTTGGCTACAGTAAATGAATTCACAAACCAACTCGGCCACAAGCCGACTAGGCCACAGTCAACTCGACCACAAGTTATCTCGGCCACAGTAAATGCAGTCACAAGCCAACTCGGCCACAAGCCAACTCGGCCACAAGCCAACTCGGCCACAAGCCAACCCGGCCACAAGCCAACCCGGCCACAAGCCAACCCGGCCACAAGCCAACCCGGCCACAAGCCAACCCGGCCACAAGCCAACTCCGCCACAAGCCAACTCCGCCACAAGCCTGTGCTTTTATATTTTAAAAAATTAAATACCTAATTTATAATGAAAATATTAATAATAATGATAAAATAGAAGAGTGCATTGGTGGATCACATGAGCAAAAAAAAATTATGAAAATGCAAATCAGAAATAAAAATCAAATGAATAGTAATTAAAAGAAAAAAAATATTTGTAACATATTTATCAATACAAAGAAAAGAACTAATTTAATTTGGATCAAAGCAAGAAAAAAGTGAAAATAAAAATATTACATCCATCCTTTGATAGTATCATTAGTGTTGGTAACCAACACGCTGTAATCTACAGTAGTTGAAAACACATTAAGCATTGCATAATTCCATTAATATAGATTGTTGTAGCTATGATCTAGTCTGTTTAAACCCAGTGGAATTATAGCACACAGGCTTGGCTGTGGTGGTGTGGGCCTGCTGTAGCGTGCATTATTAGTTTATGTTTGCTTAGTGTCAGCTTTCGTTGAGCAATTTGAATCCTAGAATCTGGACAGACAGTGATGCTAAAATGCCATTTCACTGGAGAATTCATTGATACCTACAGTATATTGGGGGGGGGGGGAAGAGATACTAATATGGGGAAGCTGATAATGCGGGGATGGGGAACCCTCTGTGGGGGGAAATGTGATGATTAGAGGTGATTGCAAGGAACTGCAAACTTTCTCTGGGAGCTTTTTCAAGATTCAAGATTACTTTTTGTCATATGTTCACAAGTTCATAAAACACATTAAATTCATTTTCCAAAAACAGCATGATAAAAATATAAAAACAGTGTACAAAACAAAGGTTATAATTGTTTGAACAAATTCATTTCCTCAATAATTCCTTCTAAGATTATGATATAAATGAATGCTATTAATAAGGCCAAGTAAAAAAAATGATTAGTTTCTTGTCCCCTCGCGCAACCATTTTCTCTGCCACATTAATTTTTTTTTTACCTATATTTTACAAAATGTACAAAAATCTTGCTAACTCGCATCAGAAAAATTCCTCTCTCGGTTGTGGTTGGGGAACATGTTGTATGAATCATGTCTAGTGCTTCTTTTATTTGCCTCCACTGTGTCTACTTGGTAAAAGGAATAAAGTGCAGTAGTAGCTCTGTATTCCATCGACCATCTTGGATTTTCCATCTCATAGTAAAAAAAATAGTGCCCTCATTCTTCGTTTTTCAAAATATTAGGACGAGAATCTACTCTTTTTTTTTTAACTTGGCCTAAAATACAAAAATCCACAAACAATTTCTCATTAAAAGTATAAAATATGTTATCAAATAAAACACATTGAAAACAATTCTTTCTTTGCTGGTGATGCAGAATTTTTAGTAGAAAAATCAATTTAATAGATTATAATAATAATAATAATAATAATAATAATGATAATAATAATAATTCTGGATTTTATATAGCGCCTCACGTTGACACAACCTCGAGGCGCTTAACAACAACAGAGAAAAAAAAAAAAAAAAACAACAAATGCAAATTTACTAAAAAATTATTATCAAAAATTTGGGTTTTAGTTTAGTTTAATTAAGTTCAAATGATTGGTGAGATCATTATCAAAAATATTATTATAACAGTAATATTATTACCATGCAATTATGAGGATTAACCGTGGGTGAATGCACAGAATAGGATTATTTATAATTTATGCGTCTGTAAATATAATAGACCTTTCCGGAGTGTCAATCAAACTTATCAACTGACTAATCAGAACAACGCTGGGATTACGCGCGCGTCTCACAAACACACGTGTTGTCCGACAAACGCACGTGTTTGCGAATGTTTTAACATTGTCGTCTTGTGGGACCTTAGCAACAATATCCAATGGGCGGGGCTTAGCGGAAAGGTCCATTATATTTTTGTTCTATTTTTTATTTGAAATTTATCATTGTTTAGTAGCTTTAAAGTTTAATCTACCTACCTTTGTACAGGTAATATATAATGAGAATGGAATGTATAAATATTATGTAAATTTTCTTTGTCAATACTGTGATGAAGCACATTTCCATAAATGCCCTTTTAAAATGTTAATGTGAATAACACCTGCTTGGAACAGAATTAAATGTGGCTGAGACTAACAATTATGTCTATTATTAATAATCTTTTTATGATAATGTGGTTTTAATACTAGAATTTTATTTCGCATAATATTTACAATTTTAATTTTGTGTATTTTATATGTTTTATATGTCCAAAATGATTGAAAGTTGCTGGATTCTAGTACTGTACCCTGATAACACCTGTATTTACTCTATGACCATTTTAAATAAATGAACAAATAACATAAAAAACATTAATACGTGATATATGAAACTTGATATGATAGTAGGCGTACAGGGATAATAGGTATCTCAACTACTACATATAAATGTTATGTAATTTAATAATCCTTACTTTCAATTTTAACTTATCCAAAACCTTCGATACGGAGAGATAAAATATAACAAACATTCAAAAAGGAATCGACACTTCATACTGTTTGCAAATACATAAACACATCAAAGTACAAATGGAAACCAAACAGATCAAATAGGAAATAATAAGATGAGATATTACACTGTGTTATTACTAACAAGTTGCTTAGCCTGTTAGAATGTACTGCATAGATTTAATAAATGATTGATTGATTGATTGACAGGTGATGCTGATAGGAGATTCAGGTGTTGGTAAGACGTGTCTTCTGGTTCGCTTCAAGGATGGTGCCTTCCTCGCTGGAAGCTTTATCTCTACAGTTGGGATTGATTTTAGGGTGAGTCAATTTCAAAATTATTTGATTCTGTGTTTATTTATCAACATCATTATAATGAAGTAATCATAGGCTGTTCACTTACTGATATAATATTTCCTCATAGTACGTTGAGCGAAGCGTTTATTCACGCTCTGTAAGACTGCCTGACCCTAGGGGGCAGTCTTGAGCAAATCATTCAAATGGTCTGTCACTCAACACATCATTAGGTCGCAGTCTCATAGAATCGCATTGACCCAACGTGGGCAACACTGTCTTAGCCTTTCATTGTAACTGTCATTCTATACTTACCTGTAATTGTATGTTGGGTGTTTAAATAAGTTCATAAAAAGGCACATGGTAAAGTTTGTTGGATGGGATTATTGTAGCAAATCGCATAGAATATCACACTGAAGCCTGCAGTATTTCTCACAGAATAATATTGGGCATTGGACTATTGGAAATACAGCTTTACAATAATAATAATTTTGTCCTAACGTACTGTAACCTACTGTTTAATTAGTTAATGTGACGCTCATAAATTTTTTAACAATTTTGTAGTAGAATTTATCCTCATATAACCTAACATATATTCAGTGTAATTATAGAAATAAGAGTAAAATTAAACCATAATCCTACTCCATAATGATCAGGTTTAAAAGGTCATGCAATGCTCCAACCTAAATAGTATTTTTTTTTTCCTTGCTTTTAATGTGGTTCCTTGTCTGATCATTGATTGGTGATATATTCTTTCTGTTTTTTTGATGTGTTATACTGTGCCTTTATTTTCCTGTTGTTAAATGATTTTCTGTACTATGAGCATGAAATAAAAGCAAAGCAAAACCGTAAAATATATAAATAATTACTACATTGAAATATTTTTTACAACAATTAATTTCCATTTTTGATGTTCATTGTGTACAGTACAGTATGTACACAATTAATTATGTATTTAAATCCTGTTCAAATGATGTCCGATAGTTCAGATATTGTCCACTGAGTATCAACTAATGCTATTGGTATACTCCATGAATTACTGTACCAATATTTTAACCTTGCAAAAATTAACTTGGGCATGATAATATTGATATTTTTAGATCAGGAATTACAATTAATGAATAGATTGGTTACTGATAAATTTAATAGTAAGCTCATCTCGCACACAAATATAAGCAGCTTCACAAACAGCCATAAATAACAGTCTGTGAAGCTGTTTACTTCCTTATGTTGTGGAATTTGTTGAGGTACTGTGAAAAATAAATATTAAAAACATGTTTGATATTTTTTCCCGGCCGTTTTCAGTCAAGTTCTCACAGAGTGTATTGGACTTGTGAAAAATACAAATTAACAATAATTATGTGTAGCATTTTTATGTCATTATATGCCGCGGTACAACTGTCTCAAGTCAAAACTTTTACAGATTTATTAAATAGATTTGTAATTGTATGCATGCACATCTCTTAAACATACTCAAAAACAGTTATTCATGTTAAGCGAATGTAGGTCAAGGTTTATGAACTTCAGTGGTACTGTATTCTGTAATAACCAAGAAATGTTAATTTTGGTTAAATTGAAGTATAAGACACATGTCAAGTATGTCCTTGATTTTTAAGAGATATTCTTAAATCAAATATAAAAAGTGAAATTATTATGATGTTTTGCAGGCACTTTCTCATTAATTATGTAACGTATGTTTCCTGTTAATGCTAGTGTATTGTGTATAATTAAATATGGAAAAATTTCTGAGTTATACGGTACTACTTTAGATCATACAATTTTTCAAATTCAAGATTCAGTGATTCATCATTATAACTGAATTGTTTTCGTGGGCAGAAGTGAAGATCTCATGTTACAATAAACACTCTTAAAAAGTCAACTGTCAAAAACAATAAATTAAAGGGGGGGTGCGGGGATGAGACAAGTGGCCATATATTGCTTATTTAACCTTTCCTGAGTTCGGGAAAAATACTTAAAAAATTCAAAATGTTGAGATGTAAGGATAATTACAGAAACAAAACATGATATGATGAGACAGGAAAATCAGGTGAAAACGAGGCTGATCACTTTTTTCAGTAGCTTGGTAGCATTTCCTAACCAACTCATTAATATTCAAGACAAGTCTGTCAATTAATTTTTGGCGAGCAGCTGATCGAAAAATCGTCCCGACGATCGAGTGACTAGCCTAGATACAGTGTGAAGTCGTGAGTTTTTGTGATCGTTTACGTACGCAGTTACAGAGAGACGGTTTAGTCAACGTCAATTCAATCATGGAGGAATAATTCAATTGAATTAATAAACGTATATCAGTCCGATGACTTGACTTGTTTGTTTATAATTAGGCCTACACCTATGCCTAGGATCATGGTATAGCACAGTCAGTGTCTACCCAGCAGCAGTAGCGCACTCCTGTCCAGGACACTGCTCCAGTCCCGCAGCAGGTGAGTTCGCACGCAGCCTTATCCAGCTGACGGTAAAGATAGTAGGTTTCTACTACTAGCCTAGCCTAGACTTGTCATGCCATCTTTGTCACATTAATTGTGC